>NC_135996.1:2067095-2107095 GCF_053455715.1 Rhinoraja longicauda
TCACACACTGTTGTGGGATGGCATCCCATTCTTCAACCAGCATTTGTCGCAAGTCAGCCAACGTGGTTGTGTTGGTCACTCTGGCACGAACAGCACGCCCAAGCTGATCCCACAAGTGTTCAATGGGGTTGAGGTCAGGACTGCAGGCAGGCCATTCCATCCTCTCCACTCCCAAATTCTGGAGGTAGTCTCTGAGAAACCCTGCTCTGTGGGGGCGAGCATTGTCATCTTGGAGGATAGAGTTCGGTCCCAGACTGTGGAGATATGGGATTGCCACTGGTTGCAGAATCTCATCTCGATATCTCTCTGCATTGAGATTGCCTCCAATGATGACAAGCCTTGTTTTTCCAGTGAGGGAGATGCCGCCCCACACCATCACACTGCCTCCACCAAAAGATGTTACTCTATCGGTGCAGCAATCAGCATAGCGTTCTCCGCGTCTTCTCCACACTTTGACCCTATGATCCAACTGCCTTAGGCAGAATCTGGACTCATCGCTGAACATAACGTTCCTCCACATGTTCAGGTTCCAGTGCACGTGTTGCCGACACCAGCGCAAACGGGCCTGACGGTGAAGGGCAGTCATGGCAGGCCTCCTGGCAGCGCTATGAGACCGGAGATCGGCTGCGTGCAGTCTGTTCCGAATTGTCTGGGCAGAGAGCCGTCGGCCATATCGTCCTGCAAACCTTGACTGCAAATCTGTAGAAGACAGCCTACTGTTCCTAAGTGCTGACAGGGTGAGGAAACGGTCTTCTTCGGGTGTCGTCTTCTTGGGACGCCCACTTCGCGGCCTGTCTCTGACATCCCCCGTTATATGGAACTTGGCCTTCACTTTGGAGATGGTACTAGGGCTCACTCCAAATAATGCCGCAACTTGGTTTTGCGGAACACCAGCTTGAAGTTGCCCTATCGCACGGGCCCTATCCAAATCAGTCAAACGTGGCATGCCGATTCTTGGAGCAGACACCTACTGACCACTGTAGCAGGGCCCATGCTCACAGATGCTGCCAATCAGGTGCCAATCAGGCACCTGATTGTCAGCACCTGGGGTACCAGAAGCTCAAAACAAGAGTCAATAGCAACAGCAGAATAAGCTGTTTGGCATTGGCAGAGAAGATTTGGCAAATTTTTCATGGGTTCAACCCATATACTCAGCTCTGCTGCTCATCCCACAAATGCATGTTCCTTACAAATGTGGCACCATTTAAAATGGAAATAAACAGGCTTTCCAACGGTATAAGATTTATTGCCAAGAAGCATTGTTACAACAAAGAAATATTCTACCAAACACAAATTTCCTTACTTTTTGTGCTATGTTTATATATATGCATACACACACACACACACACACACACACACACACACACACATATATATATCTAGTTTATTTCTTGTGATTTCCTCTATATATATATAAGATCAGTCTGAAGAAGGGTCTCGACCCGAAACGTCACCCAATTCCTTCGCTCCCGAGATGCTGCCTGACCTGCTGAGTTACTCCAGCATTTTGTGAATAAATCGATTTGTACCAGCATCTGCAGTTATTTTCTTATATAAAATCAGTAATGCACACACCTCTCGAACACGGTCCCCCCTATGATGATCACTGTTCTCTCACATACATTTCATTTGGGCCTATCCATACCCATTCACAATCAGTGACATCAAACTTATTTCCAGAAAACCTAATATTGTGAGTAAAATAACTATGAACACATGTCAAGATATTGTTTCATTCTTTTCCTTCTATATTAGTGTAATGAAATGTAATGAAATGTAATGAATACATACCTACACTGATACAGAAGTGCTAGCTTTAGACAGGAATAATGGACAGTGCATTCAGAAAGTGTTGAGACCCCTTCACCTTTTCCACATTTTGCTATGTTACAGCCTTCTTTTAAAATGGATTTAATTTGTTTTTATAATAGAAACATAGAAAATAGGTGCAGGAGGAGGCCATTCGACCCTTCTAGCTAGCACCGCCATTCATTGTGATCATCCGCAATCAGTAACCTGTGCCCAACCTCTCCCCATATCCCTTGATTCCACGAGCACCGAGAGCTCGATCTAACTCTCTCTTAAATTCATCCAGTGATTTGGCCTCCACTGCCCTCTGTGGCAGAGAATTCCACAAATTGACAACTGTCAGGGTGAAAAAGTTCCTTCTCACCTCCGTTTTAAATGGCCTCCCCTTTATTCTAAGACTGTGGCCCATGGTTCTAGATTCCCCCAACATTGGGAACATTTTTCCTGCATCTAGCTTGTCCAGTCCTTTTACAATTTTACAATTTTATATGTCTCTACAAGATCCCCATCCTTCTAAACTCCCAGTGAATACAAGCCTAGTCTTTTCAAACTTTCCTCATGTGACAGTCCCGCCATCCCAGGAATCAATCTCGTGAACCTACACTGAACTGCCTCAATTACAAGGATGTCCTTCCTCAAATTGTGAGACCAAAACTACACAATACTCCAGATGTGGTCTTACCAGGGCCATATACAAGTGCAGAAGAACCGTTTTACTCCTATACTGAAATCCTCTCGTTATGAAGGCCAACATGCCATTAGCTTTCTTCACTGTGTGCTGTACCTGCACGCCAACTTTCAGTGACTGGTGTACAAGGTCACCCAGGTCATCAATGTACACATTATACCCCATAAGAAAAAAGCGAAGACTTCTCCCATTCTTCCCTGCAGATCCTCTCAAGCTCTGTCAGGTTGGACAGGGAGCGTCGATGCACAACTATTTACAGGTCCCTCCAGAGAAGTTCGATCGGATTCAAGTCCGGGCTCTGGCTGGGCCACTCAAGGACATTCACAGACTTGTCACAAAGCCACTCCTGCATTGTTTTGCCTGTGTGCTTAGGGTCGTTGCTCTGTTTATCTTTCCCTCGATCCTGACTAGTCTCCCAGTTCCTGCCACTGAGAAGCATCCCCACAGCATGATGCTGCCTCCACCATGCTTCACCGTAGGTATGGTATTGGCCAGGTGTTGAGCGGTGCCACTTGGCATTCAGGCCAAAGAGTTCAATCTTGGTTTCATTAGACCAGAAAATCTTGTTTCTCATGATCTGAGAGACCTTTAGGTTCCTTTTGGCAAACTCCAAGCGGGCTGTCATGTGCCTTTTACTGAGGAGTGGCTTCCATCTGGCCACGCTACCATAAAGGCCGGATTAGTGGAGTGCTGCAGATATAGTTGTCCTTCTGGAAGGTTCTTCCTTCTTCACAGAGGAACTCTGGAGCTCTGTCAGAGTGACCATCGGGTTCTTGATCACCTCCCTGACCAAGGCCCTTCTGCCCTGATTGCTCAGTTTGGCCGGGTGGCCAGCTCTTTGAAAAGTCCTGGTGGTTCCAACATTTTTCCATTTAAGAATGAGGGAGACACAATCCTGTCTCGGACGTCTCTGGAAAATTCCTTCGTCTTCATGGCTTGGTTTTTGCCCGGACATGCACTGTCAACTGTGGGACATTAAGTAGACAGGTGTACCTTTCCAAATCATTTCCAATCAATTTAGTTTACCATTGGTGGACTCCAATCAAGTTGTAGAAACATCTCAAGGATAATCAATGGAAACAGGATGAACATAAACTCAATTTTGAGTCTCATAGCAAAGGGTCTGAATACTTATGTCAATGTGATATTTCAGTTATTTATTTTTAATTACTTTGCAAAGATTTCTAAACACCTGTTATCACTTTTTTATTATGGGGTATTGTGTGTAGATTGATAATTTTAAAAAATTAATCCATTTTAAAATAAGGCTGTAACGTAGCAAAATGTGGAAAAAGTGAAGGGGTCTGAATACTTTCTGAATGCACTGTACATTGCTACCATAGTTTAATTTGGAATTTAACGTATAATTGAGGGGGTTGGTGCAATAATAACCCTCACTTTTGTGAAAAATTAGTTACACGCATTAACACGATCCTTCTCCACCACCCTACAACCTGTAAAAATTTCATATCTAAATTCAACCGATAAGTTGGTCAAATAACATAGGCACCTTGTTTTTATTTGTGATTTATGGATTTTTTAAATGTGAATATCTCATAACGATGCATTTGTGCGTTCGCAGTATATTGCACCAACACCCTCAATTTTAAATCATTCAAAAATGAACTTCATAAACATGGATAACACTTATTATTCCTCTCATTCATGGTAAGACTTGCATCATTTTGTGTGCGAGATATGCAGGGTTGCAGTGTTTCACAGAGAGAATATGCAAACTCCAGCCAGACAGTAGCCAAGATCAGGATCTACCACTGCGCCAGTATGCCACCCTAAAAACAAAATCAGAGCAAGTGCATATTCCATCTCCCTGTGGGGGGGGGGGTAGAGAGAGACAGCGTTGAAAAATGAATGGCCTCGACAGGGTGGATGTGGAGAGGATGTTGCCACTCGTGGGAGAGTCTAAGATCAGAGGCCACAGCCTCAGAATAAAAGGCCATGCATTCCTCTCCATCTATCATCCTCAATGCCCACTCCCCGTTTACACTTCCCCATACCCCTCCCCCGCGTACTCTTTCCCTTCCCCGTGCCCAAATTCCCAGCTTACAATCCTGGTGCCCTTCCACCATGCCCCCTTCTCCATCTACTCTCCCCTTGCCCTTCCACCATGCCCCCCTCCCCATCTACTCTTCCCTTGCCTTTCGACCATGCGCCCCTCCCCATCTACTCTCCCCATGCAATCCTCCCCAACTTCCCTCCACCTTCTCTCCCCGATTACACTTCCCCTCCCCATGTCCCCTTCCCCATACTCCTCTCTCCTATGCCCCTCACCTAACCTATACCTAACCCAATGCCCCCTTCCCTCACTGTCTACCCCCCTGCACCGATCTCCCCATCTATCTGGTACCCGACCCTTCCCGTGCCCACCTACCATCTCCCCTCTACCATCGCCGCCTCCCCCTCACCTCCTCCCCATTCCATCTACCGTCTATCCTCCAGCCCCTACCCCTCAACCACTTTTTTGCTATATTGTGTATACAACTTTCTGGTGAATTATCGACACACACTCTTAAAAACCTTTCACTTTTACCCTGACAATATTACATGCCAGCTAGAGAGCCAAGACTATTTTATTGCCATATGCCCCGAAACAGAAGAATAAAAAGTCACCCATTCCTTCTCTGCAGAGATGCTGCCTGTCCCGCTGGGATACGCCAGCATTTTGTGTCTATCTTCAGTTTAAAACATTTGCAGTTCCTTGGTAGATACAAAATGCTGGAGTATCTCAGCGGGACAGGCAACATCTCTGGAGAGAAGGAATGGGTGATGTTTCAGGTCGAGACCTTTCTTCAAACAGAATTTGCAGTTCCTTCCTCCACACTGAAATTGTTACCGTAACACAACAGCAGAGTAAACATTCTACCCTGTAAACACCATAATAAACACCAAAATAGGTTTATATATATGAACCTTTTTATTTATGGATATAAAGTATACACACGCACACACTCATATATATATATATAAACTTAGTTTATATATACATTTTATATTATAAACAATAACGGTGTCATCAGCATGGTTTTGTACGTGAGAGATTGTGTCTAATGTATTTGATAGAGTTTTTTGAAGTAACGAAAAAGGTTGACAAGGGCAAGGCCATAGATATTTTCTCTATAGACTTTAGCAAGGCATTTGAAAAGGTTCTTCATGATAGTCTGCTCTGGAACGTTAGATCACATGGGATCCAAGGGGAGCTCATAAACTGGATGTGGAATTGGCTTCATGGAAGGAAGCAGAGCACAGAGGTGGCAGGATGATCTTCACACCGAAGGCCTTGTCTAGTGCTGTGCTTCGGGGTTCGGTGCTGGGCCCATTGTTGTACAATGTGAGGCATGATTAGTAAGCTTGCAAATGACACTGAACTGGATTGTGTCATAAAAGTGAAGATGGTTATTAAAATTACTGCAGGATCTTGATCAGCTGGGCAAGTTGGTTGAGGAATGGCTAATGGAGTTTAATGCAGATAAGTACAAGTAGGTGATTTTGGGAAATCAAACCAGGCGAGGACCTTCACAGTGAATGTACGGCACTGTTGTAGAGCAGAGGGATTGCAGAGTACAGGCACGTTGTTCCCTGAAAGTGGGATCACAGGTGGATAGGGTGAAAAGGGAGGCTTTCGACACATAGGCCTTCATCAGTCACAGTATTGAGTGGAGAAGTTGGGACATTATGAGAAGACGTTAGTGCCCCCGAATCTGGAGTATTGCGTTCAGTTTTGGTCACACTGCTGCAGAAAGGATATTATTAAGCTGGAAAAAGTTCAGAGATTTCTCAGTATGTTGCTAGGACTAGAGGCACTCGGCTATAGGGAGATTATTTATTCACAAAATGCTGGAGAGAAGGAATGGGTGACGTTTCGGGTCAAGACCCTTCTTCAGACTGCTGTAGGGAGAGGTTGGACAGATTAAGACTTTGTTCCATGGATCACAGGGCTGAGGGGTGGTCCAATTATAATCTAGAGAGTGATGAGGTGAATGCACAGTCTTTTAGCCAGACTGCTCACTGTAACACTGATACATCCCAGTTCAGTTCAGTTTCGTTTCTTGTCACTTGTCCCGAGGTACCCACACACCTCACTGTAACACTGATACACCCCACTCCCCTCACTGTAACACTGATACACCCCACACCCCTCACTGTAACACTGATACACCCCACACCCCTCATTGTAACTCCAATACAGCCCTCACTGTAACACTCTACCCCCTCACTGCCTAATGCAACACCGATCCACGCCTCACTGTAACACTGATAAACCTTGCACTCCTCTGCACAACATTGTTACACACCTCACTGCAACACCGATACATCCCAGACCTCACTATAACACCCCAGACCCCTCAATGTAACTCCAATACAGCACTCACTGTAACACTCTACCCCCTCACAGCTTAATGCAACACTGATCCACGCCTCACTGTAACACTGATACACCTCACACCCCCACTGTAACACTGATACACCCCACACCCTCACTGTGACACTGATACACCCCACACCCCCACTGTAACACTGATACACCCCACACCCTCACTGTAACACTGATACACCCCACACCACTCACTGTAACACTGATACACCCCACACCATCACTGTAACACTGATACATCCCACACCATCACTGTAACACTGATACACCCCACACCCTCACTGTAACACTGATACACCCCACACCACTCACTGTAACACTGATACACCCCACACCATCACTGTAACACTGATACACCACTCGCTATAACACTGATACACCCCACACTGTAACACTCTTGTATCAGTAACACATATTTTCTCTGTTGTTCTGCTCTGGGTTATTTCCCTGTTGAGTGTCGGCTGTTTCCTGGCAACTGGACCCTGTTTTTCTACATTTCCGGTGGTTGGGTGTTGTGATCGAGGCTGCAGCCTCTCACCAGTTTCCTGGTTTATCTCAGCGGTGGAGTGTCGTCCTCAGTTGTTGTGTTACGGAGACCTGGCCACCCCTGACCCTGTCCCGGAACCTGACCCTTGACATCATCCTGACCCTGACCCTTCATGCACCCTGACCCTTACTCCTCCCAAACCCCCTCCTGTCCCACATCCTGACCGTTCCTCACCCCTGACCCTGTGACCCCTGACCCTGTGACCCTGACCCACCCTGCCCCTGACTGCTCACACCCGGAGTTTGCTGCTTCGCTCCGGCCTGGACTGGAGCTGATCCCGTCCCGGAGCCCCGCGATTCCCTCACCGTCCCTTCCCCGATTCGGGAGGAGCAGGGGTTCCCCTGCCGGCCATGGGGGATCAGCTGGAGCCCAGCGTTCCCTCGCCGCAACTGGAACCCGACGCCACCTTTACCCCGGGGTCAGTAGAGCACCTGAACCCTGACCCAGGAGTGGAACAGTGCGTGACCTCTGCCGCGGGCTCGGGCGTGACCCCTGTAACCCCTGCTGACCTCTCCCGACTGTATCCCCCTCTCCCACGGGGGGAGTTCTCCTCCTCTCTCCTCCCCCCGTCCTCGGGCCAGAGCCACCGGGATGAATTCTTTGCTCTGCGGGTGAGTGTGGGCTGCGCGGTGGCTGGGAGATGGGTCTGGGATACTGCTGGGGATCTGGGCATCACCTCCTGGGGTCAGCGAGGGAAGGACAGGCCTAGTCTCTCTCCATGATGGTTGTGGTCAGAGTGGGGTCAGAGGGTTCATCTATCCGTCTGTCTCACAGTGAAGGGTCACAGTCTCCGTCTCACCTCTATCTCTCTGTTGGATGGAAATCATCTCTCTCTCCCCCTCTCCCTCTGTCTCTCTCTCTCTGCCTCTCTCTCTGTCTCTCTCTCTGCCTCTCTCTCTGTCTCTCTCTCTGCCTCTCTCTCTCTCTCTATCTCCCACGACCACTATTTCTCCCTCTCTCCCCAGTGGAGGGTCACAGTTTTATTCTCTCCCAGCAGAGGGTTGCAGTCTCTGTCGCTCCCTCTCTCTCCCCAGTGGGGGGTCACAGTCTCTCTCTCTCCCCAGTGGAGGGTCACAGTCCCTGTCTCTCCCCAGTGGGGGGTCACAGTCTCCCTCTCTCTCCCCAGTGGGGGTTACAGTCTCTCTCTCTCCCCAGTGGGGGGTCACAGTCTCTCTCTCCCCAGTGGGGGGTTACAGTCCCTCTCTCTCCCCAGTGGTCACAGTCTCCCTCTCTCTCCCCAGTGGACATAAACCATCTCTCTCTCACTGTGTCTCCACAGCCAGGAGTGTTGCAAGCAGCGATCAGCGAGACGGAGAAAACACTGGGGGATGAAGACGGCAAAGTGCAGGGAGCCTGGCTCCTGACAGAGTAAGAGACCCCAGATCGGTGGAGCGGAGAGGGGAGAGGGGAGGGGGGGGGGGGATGCCCAGCTTCTGCCGGAGTGAGACGTCAGTGGAGAGGGTGCAAGGGAGCAGGGGGTGGGAGATGAGGAGGGGAGGTGTGAGGGAAAAGGGGAGAGGAGACAGGCAGGGTGTGGGAGAGGATAGGAAGGTGCGGATAGAGGGACAGAAAGGCGAACTGGGCAGAGAGAGGGGAACGAGGGGAGAGAGAGGGGAACTGGGCAGAGAGAGGGGAACGGGGGAAAGAGAGGGGAACATGGGAGGGAGAGGTGAACAGGGGGGGAGAGGGGAACTGCGGGGAGAGAGGCAATCCTACAGCTTGACTGACCCCTGACCCACAGGCGCGGATGTTGGTCAGGGGTGAGGTTGTGGGTGAGGCAGGGGGTGTGGGTGAGGGAGGGTGGAGGTGTGGGTGAGGGAGGGTGGGGGTATGGGTGAGGGAGGGTGGGGATATGGGTGAGGGAGGGTGGGGGTATGGGTGAGGGAGGGGGGTGTGGATGAGGGACGGTGAGTCTGTATCGGGAGGGTGGGTGGGGCGAGGGTGGGGACGGACGCTCCCTTTGGAAAGCCCCGTTGCCACGGAGCAGGAGTGAATGAGTGAGTGCATCTCCCCGTCTCCTGCCCCACTCAGGGTGGACCACTGGAACCGGGAGAGCGAGAAACTGGTGCTGCTGACCCCACGAGTCCTGCTGGTGTCTTTGTGGGCCTGTCCTGTCACCTGCTGCTGCGAATCCCCCTGCACTACATCGACAGCATCACTGTCGGCCCCTTCCACTTCCCCTCAACCTCCCTCAGCAGGTGAGTCAACACTGGGCGGCCATGGCGGACAGCGCTAGAGTTGCTGCCTCCCTCTCCCTCTCCCTCTCCCTCTCCCCCTCCACCCCCTCCCTCTCCCCTCCCTACGGGTACTGTCTGTATGGAGTTTGAATGTTCTTCTCGTCACCTGCGTGAGTTTTCTTCGGGATCTCTGGTTTCCTCCCACACTCCAAAGACGTACAGGTTTATAGGCTAATTAGCTTGGTATATGTGTAACAATTGTCCCTTGTGTGTGTAGGATAGTGGTTATGTGAGGGAAGTGCTGGTCGGCACGGACTCGATGGGCCGAAGGGCCTCTTTCTGCACTGAATCTCTAAACAAAACGAAACACTGGGCTCCCCACACCGCCCCCTCCCCCACCCTGAGGGAACCTCACCCCCCCTCCCCCACCCTGAGGGAACCTCACCCCCCCCCCCCACCCTGGGGGAACTTCACCCCCCTCCCCCTCCCTGGGGGAACCTCACCCCCCCTCCCCCACCCTGGGGGAACTTCACCTCCCCCTCCCTGGGGGAACCTCACCCCCCCTCCCCCACCCTGGGGGAACCCTCACCCAGTGCCGACACCGCACACCTGGACTCCCCTCACCCCCCCTCCCCCACCCTAGGGGAACCCTCACCCAGTGCCGACACCACCCTCCATTCCCCACCCCCCACTCCTGGACCCCCCTCACCCAGTCCCTCCACCCCCTCTTATCCCACCCGCACTTCTCACGCAGTCCCTGCATATCCACCCGTGCACCAAACCCCTCCCCTCCACTCTCCACTCCGAGACAACTCTTACCCAGTCCCTACAGCCCCCCATATCCCGCCAACACCCCCACAACCAACTCTCCACTCCTAGATCCCTCTCACCCAGTCCTACCCACCCCTCCATTCCCCACTCTCCACTCCCTCTCACCCAGTCTATACACCCCCCCATATCTCACCCCCCCCCACTCCTAGACCATCCTCACCCAGCACCAAACCACCCCATATCCCCTACTACACCCATCCTCAGCCAGCCCAGACACATCCCATATCCCACTCCCTCCCACTCCAAGCCACCCCCACTCACCCCCGCCCACTTTTACACCCTCAACTCACCCACTCCCACTCCTGCAAACCCCCATACCAGTTCACCCGGCTTCCCTTTACCCCCCTACACCACTTCCCCACCCCTGCACCTCCATACCCCACACACCCTCCCGCCCACCCCCACTCCTCAACATCCCTCAGCCCCTCCCACTCCTACACCCCGATATCACACCCCCACTGCGAGACACACCCTCCCTCCCATCCCCCCACCCCCACACACCTGCCCTCACCCACCTCTCCAATGCCCCACATACACCACACTCACCCTCTCCCCTCCCCCACTCCTAGACAGCCCCATCCCCTCCCACACCTACACCCCATATCTCATTCCCCCTCACCCCCATGCCTAGACACCCCCACACACACTGTTCCTCCCACCTCCACTCCGAGACACTCCCACACCCTCCCTCCCAAACCCACTCCTAGACACCCCACACCCACACGCCCTCACCCACACCCCCCTCACCCACAAACTCCCTCAACCCCCCCTCACCCACAACCCACACCCCCTCACCCACACCCCTTCACCCACAACCCACTCCCACCCCCCTCACCCACACCCCCTCACCCACATCCCCTCACCCTCCCCCCCTCACCCACACCCCCTCACCCACATCCCCTCACCCACATCCCCTCACCCTCCCCCCCTCACCCACACCCCCTCACCCACATCCCCTCACCCTCCCCCCCACACCCACACCCCCTCACCCACATCCCCTCACCCACACAATCCCTCACCCTCACCCCCACCCACACCCCCTCACCCTCTCACCCACATACTCATCACCCACACACCCCCTCACCCACACAGACTTCACCCACCCCTCACCCACACACCATCACCCACACACCCTCACCCACCTACACCTCACCTACCTACCCCTCACTCACACTCCCTCTCGCCCACACCCCCTCACTCACCCATCACTTAGTCCCTGCCACAGACCAGGTTAGGGTGGGGAGTGTATGGGGACCCCTGGAGTGGGGAGGGGGGGTTGGAGTATGGGGGATCAGTGGGAGTGTGTGAGTGGGTAGGGGCTCAGTGTGGGGAGGGGGGGCGTGGAGTATGGGGGGATAGGAGTGGGAGAGGTTGAGTGGGCAGAGGCTCAGTGTGGGGAGAGGGTGGCTGAGGGGATGTATGTGGGTGTCTGAGACTTGGGGTGTGTGGGACGGTGGAATATGGGGTTGTTTCGGACTGGGGGTGAGTTATGTTGGGTGTAGACGTAGGAGGGTATGAGTGGGGGGTGTCTCGGTGTGGGCAGTGGATGAGGGCTCAGTGGGTTACGGGGGTGTCTCGGAATGTGGAAGGGGTGCGGGTTTGTAAGTGTGTGGTGTGTGTGAGTGTGTGGTGTGTGAGTGGTGTGTGTGGTGTGTGTGCACGTGTGTGTGTCCGTGCGTGCATGTGTGTGTGTGAGTGCGTGTGTGTGTGGGATGTGTGCACGTTTGTGTGTGTGAGTGTGTGTGAGTGTGAGCGGGTGTGAACGCACCGCCCTGTCCTTTGAGCCCAGGCGCTGTGGGCTGGGGCTGCGGCTGGGATGGGCCAAACTGCGGGAGCCGTCGTTCCGTTCCCGCTGGAACCCCTGGGCTCGGGATCTGCCGTCCGTCATCCTGACAGAACACCCCGGGGTAGAAAGCGGGCACCTGTCACCCCCCTGCACGGTGAGTGGGGAGACTGGGGGGGGAGGCGAGACACTGGTTGGGGGGTAGGGGAGACTGTGGTGTGAGGCACTGGTGGGGAAACTGTGGGGGTGAGGGGAGACCGTGGGGGGGGGGAGAGACTGGGGGTGACACTGGGGGGAGAAGGTTGGGGTGAGAAATGGGGAGAGACTGTGGGGGGAGACTATGGAGGAGACTGTGGGGACGGGGGGACTGGTGTGGGGAGACTGGGGGGGACATCTACCTGTGTCTCTCTCTACCTGTGCCTGTGTGTGTCTGTGTATGTCTGTGTGAGTGTCTGTAGTCTCGCATCTCCCAGCACGTGTGTGTGTGTGTGCGTGTGCGTGCACATGCCCCACTCCACTATCTCCCTCCCTGTGTCTGTGTCTGTGTGTACATGCCCCTCTCCAGTTTCTCTCCCCGTGTGTGTGTGTGTGTGTGCATGTGTGTGAGTGTGTGTGCACATCTGTGTTAATGTGTAAGTGTGTGCGTGCCCCTCTCCAGTCTCTCTCCCCGTGTGTGTGTGTGTGTGTGTGTGTGTGTGTGTACGAGCCCTTCTCCAGTCACCCCGTGAGCGTATTTGTGCGCGTGTACATGTGTGTGTACATGTGTATGTACATGTGTGTGCATGCATTTGTGTGGGTGTGCGTGTAGTTTTGTGTGTGCATGTACATCCCCCTCCAGTCTCTCTTCCTGTGTGTGTGTGTGTGTGTGTGTGTGTGTGTGTGTGTGTGTGTGTCCATGCTGCTGTCTCACTCCCCCTCTCCCTGTATCTTTCCCCGTGCTGCTGTCTCACTCCCCCTCTCCCTGTATCTCTCCCCGTGCTGCTGTCTCACTCCCCTTCTCCCTGTATCTCTCCCCGTGCTGCTGTCTCACTCCCCCTCTCCCCTGTATCTCTCCCCCTCTCCCCTGTCTCACTCCCCCTCTCCTCTGTATCTCTCCCCGTGCTGCTGTCTCACTCCCCCTCTCTCCTGCCCACAGTTGGGGTCTTTCCGTACGGAGCTGACCCGGGGGGCGGGGATGGCCCACCGGGAGCAACCCCTCGCGGGCCGAGCCAACGGGCCGCTGCTGCTGGAGAAACCCATCCAGATGGAGACGGTCCTGGGCCTGGTGTCTGCCCTCAGCAACTGGGCGCAGCTGGGCTACGCCAAACCTCGCCGCCCGCTCTCCTTCTAGTGGAGCCGTGAGCTGGCAGCGTGAGCCAGCAGCCCGCGGCCAACACCCACACACACACTGATCCAAGCCTCATCATCCCAGCGGCCGCAATGGCAAAGGGGTGGCGGCAGAGACACGGAGAGGGGGGGGGGAGGGAGGAAGAGCGTGTCGGGATCAGCAGACCACTGATAGAAACAAAATAAATACATCAAAGCCTGAAAATTCCAGCATCAGTGATGGGAGAGGGGGAAGAAGAGGGGAGAGGGGCAGGGAGGAAGGTTTTTTACGTGGATGTTGCCAGGACTAGAGGGTGTCAGCGTTGAGTAGGCTGGGACCCTATTCCTTGGAGCGCTGGAGGATGAGGTGTGATGTGTGGCTGCGCCTAACCGCTGCGGCTCTCTGGCTGTCTGTTTGTCTTTTTTTTCTTTTTTTTTGTTTGTGTCGGTGTTGGGATGGTTTTTGTTTCTGTTTTTGGCTGTGTATGTGTGGGGGTGGGGTGGGGGTGGGGGTGGGGTGAAACCTTTCTTTTATTGGGTCTCTTCCCCGGGGCGCAGCTCGGCCGCGGGACTTAGCAGCGGCCGCGGGGCCTTCCATCGCCCGGTGCGGCTCGGCCGCGGAACGGTTCAGCGCCCGGCGCGGCCGCGGGGCCTTCCATCGCGCGGCTCGGCTGCGGGACTTAACATCGCCGGCGCGGCTCGGCTGCGGGACTTAACATCGCCGGCGCGGCTCAGCCGCGGGACGTTTCAGTGCCCGGTGCGGCTCGGCTGCGGGACGTTTCAGTGCCCGGTGCGGCTCGGCTGCGGGACTTAACATCGCCGGCGTGGCTCGGCTGCGGGACGTTTCAGTGCCCGGTGCGGCTCGGCTGTGGGACGTTTCAGTGCCCGGTGCTGCTCGGCTGCGGGACGTTTCAGTGCCCGGTGCGGCTCGGCCGCGGGACTTAGCAGCGGCCGCGGGGCCTTCCATCGCCCGGCGCGGCTCGGCCGCTGGACTTAACATCGCCCGGTGTGGCCGCGGGACATTTCGGTGCCCGGGGCGGCTCGGCCGCGGGGTCTTCCTTCCCCTTGCGGGGGCTGTTCGTGTCGTTTGCCTCGGTAGGGGTCGAGCTGCCTGTCCGTGGGTGCGGGGGGGAGAGAGTGGAAGTTTTGTTGCCTTCCATCACAGTGAGGGGGTGTTTGGAGTCACTGTGATGGATGTTTGTGTTGGGGTCGTGTGTCCTGTGTTCTTTTCTTTTTTGCTGTGTCTTGTGACTGCTGAAATTTTGTTCGGTATTTATACCGAATGACAATAAAGTTCTGTTATGTTATCTTATTAAGGTGTACAAAATAATGAGAGGAATAGATCGGGTCGAGTCTCTTGCCCAGAGTAGGCGAATCGAGGTCCAGAGGACATAGGTTTATGATGAAGGAGAAAATATTTAATAGGAATCTGAGGGGTAACTTTTCACACAGAGGGTGGTAGGTGTAAGGAACGAGTTCCCAGAGGAGGTAGTTGAGGCTGGGACTATCCCAACATTTAAAAATCAGTTAGCCAGGTACATGGATAGGACAGGTTTGGAGGAATATAGGCCAAACACGGGCAGGTGGGCCTAGTGTAGCTGGGACATATCGGCCGGTGTGGGCAAGTTAGGCCGAGGGGCCTGCTTTCACTGTGACTGATAGCCACAAAATAAATTCATCAAAGCCTGAAATATCCAGCATCATTGAAGGGAGACGGAAGGACGTGGGAGGGGGAAGATAGAGGGGAATATTGGATACGGGGAGGGTGGCGTTGGGAGTGGGAGAGATGGAGAACCGAGAGGCAGGGTTAGCCGGGGAGAGAGGTGGCTGTGGGAGGGGGAGAGAGGGGTGGTGTGAGAGAGGAGGAGAGGGCGGGCTGGATAGAAGGAGACAGGGAAAGCGGCAGTGGTGAAGGATTGGAGTGAGATGGCAGTGTGTGAGAGGGAAAAAAGGGGGAGGACAGGAGAATGGGGTCAGAGGGGAAGGAGGGAGTCTGAGGGGAGGGAGAGAGTCTGAGGGGAGGGAGGGAATCTGAGGGGAGGGAGGGAGTCTGATTGGTGGGAGGGAATCTGAGGGGAGGGAGAGAGTCTGAGGGGAGGGAGGGAGTCTGAGGGGAGGGAGGTAGTCTGAGGGGAGGGAGAGAGTCTGAGGGGAGGGAGAGAGTCTAAGGGGAGGGAGGGAGTCTGAGGGGAGGGAGAGAGTCTGAGGGGAGGGAGAGAGTCTGAGGGGAGGGAGGGAATCTGAGGGGAGAGGGGGGGCTCAGGGCGCGTCAGCACACCTGAAGGTTGCTGCACAATCAGTTCCTGCCTCACATTTATTGCTCAGCACAAATGACCAAAGTTGGTCACCTATTTACCTCTTGCCACCGTCGAGATGGGAGTGATATTTCCAAACGTGGTGACTGTAGAAATGCCAGCTTTGACTCAACGTATCCCTGCTACCTCTGAGAGCTCGTTCCGTACGCGCATCGCCATCTGAATGTAAAGTCTTCCCATCAGGTTGCTTATAAATCTTGCCCCTCTCACCAGAAACCCGTGACCTCTGGTTTTTGATTCCCCGTCCTGGGTAAAATACTCTGTGCATTCATCCGATCTGCCACTTACACGCCTTTATAAGCACCACTCAGCTTACTGCTCTCCAAGGAACAAAGTCCTCATCTCTCCCCATAGCTGGGCCCATGTAAGGAAATACACGGACAAGGTCATAGGGTTATAAGTGATACGAGTTAAATTAGGCCATTCGGCCCATCCATTCTACTCCGCCTTTCAATCGTGGCTGATCTATCTCTCTCGGTCACCCCCATTCTCCTGGCTTCTCCCCGGAAACTCTGAAACCCGAAAATATCAAACATCTATCTATCTCTGCCTTAACAATATCCACTGATGGCTTCCATAGCATTCTGTGGAAGAGTTCCACAGATTCATCACCCACGAAGGAGAAAATAAATTTCTCCTTATCTCCTTCCAAAAGGAATGTTCTTTAATTCTGAAGCTACGACCTCTGGTGGTAGAATCGAGCACTAGTGGAAACATCCTCTCCACATCCATCCAAGCCTTTCACTATACTTTATGTTTCAAGGAGCCCCCCCCCCCCCCCCCCCCGCCCCCCACACCACCGATTTGACTTGCACAAGGAGTCCCAAGTCTATTTGCACCTCTGATTTCTGGATTCTCTCCCCATGTAGCAAATAGTCTACGCCTTGTTCCTACGACCAAAATGCATGACGCCACACTTTGCTACAATGGGGGTTAACCACAAATGAACTGTTGGACAAATGTGAGGAAAAGGTGAGGAGTGGGCACAGGAGAGAGAACACAATAAAACACCTGGTATCATATCGTGGACCCTATCACTGGCCGGACATCTGCAATACAGGAGTAGACAATAGACAATAGGTGCAGGAGTAGGCCATTCAGCCCTTCGAGTAACACATAATCAACTCAGAAGTCTCAGACGACATCCGTCTAGGGAGAAAAAAAGTAATGTCAGAAGTAAATCGTCTTATCAAAGTTCGTTCTATATACCCAGCACCATCTTTGTGTCAAGCCTTCCCTTCAGGTTCCTTCTAAATCTTGCCCCTCTCACCTTAAACCTGAGGTGTTATGTTTGAATCTTCATCCTGGGTAAACGACTCTGCAATCATCCTATCTATTCGTCCCATGATTTTACACACCTTCATATCATCACCCCGCAGCTTCCTTCGCTCCAGGAAACAGCTCGGACACATAAGAATAGAGTACCACACTCCTGCTGTAACTACTGATGGTGATACCACATGTGGAGAAAGGTGCAGAGACTGAACCCAGAGTCTATTGTCTATTGCCATAGTCATACAGCAGAGAAACTGGCCCAGCAACTCTCTGTGTCAATGCTATCCAAATACTGAATCACATTTACGAGCACTTGGTCCACAGTGTATTATGCCTTGGCCCTCTCTCTTTCAAAGAAGGTGATGCTTATCTTTGAAGCGATGTCGAGTCTGAAGTCGAGATTCAGCCTCCCATTAAGTGGCTTTGAAACGACCAACAATTGACCAGATCTTCTCCTCTGTGCAGTTGGGAAGAACAACAAGTGAATCATTGATATATGGGAATTTGCAAGGATAGACATGCAGAGCATTAAACAACGGGTATGTGGATGATTACGTTCGGATCAGAAGAACAGAATGTGAATGCACCTCGGAGTGACTAAATGTGATGTACTTTACACTCGCAGATATACAATACAATACAATATATCTTTATTGTCATTGTACCCAGGGGTACAACGAGATTGGGAATGCGCCTGCCATACGATGCAATAATTTAATTAATTTAGACAACAGCAACCCAACGAAACAATTGTAACAGTTTTTGACAAGATAAAGTGCAAGTTGATCTATGCGTTGTGACCATCCGGCTCAGCAGGACCGGTTCATAGCAGCTATGGCCCTGGGGATGAAGCTGTTCCTGAGTCTGGAGGTGCGTAGAAGGCCTTGTATCGTCTGCCCGATGGAAGGAGTTCGAACAGACTGTTGCAGGGGTGTGAAGAGTCTTTGTGGATGCTGGTGGCTTTTCTGAGGCATCGTGTGTTGTAGATGCCCTCCAAGTCTGGTAGCTGTGTTCCGATGGCCCTGTGAGCTCTATGGACTATCCGCTGTAGAGCTTTCCTTTCTGCCTCCGTGCAGCTGAGGTACCACACAGGGATGCCATGCGTTAGGATGCTCTCTATGGTGCAGCGGTAGAAGGTCGTCAGCAGCTGTTGGGGTAGACCAGACTTGTTCAGTGTTCTTAGGTAGAACAGATTCACATGGGTTCACAAACCTTGGGGTCAATTCATAAATTATAAGCAACATATGTACTTTGTCGATTAAGAACAAAGGGGAAAATTGTCAAAGATAAATTGCAAAGCTTCAAGAAGACAGCAAGGGATAGGGATATGTCGAGTGCTTTAAAATGCTTCAAGTCCTCTTCATGTGTTATAATAATTCTGTGCTTTAACGAAGGTTGAAACTGAGCATGTGTGACTGACACTCACTGCAGTCTACTTTAGTCAGATTCTGTTCTCTGTTGCCAAAGGACAACCCTTTAAAATGCTTAAAGTCCTCTTCATGTGTTATATTAATTATGTGCTTTAAAGAGAGGTTACGCTGCTGTGTCTTACACAGGTGCATGAAGTATATATTTTTATACTATTCGGAAGAAGGAAAAGTTTTAAAGTGCCTTCTGCAAAAAACAAACCATCAAATGAATATTCTGTATATAAATAAATGAATTATTGTTCTCGGAGATTGCTCCCCAGTGACCACTGTATTTGGCGCTCTTAAATAAAGTCGTGATTGTTTTATCCGATCTTTGTGTTGTGATTTAAACTTTCCTTTAACATCCGCAGAGACAGCACCCTTGGTCAAGGTCGAACCCAGGTTTCTAGCGCTCTGTGACAGCACATATACAAACTGCACCATTATCCAGTCGCCGCTCCAGTTCCCTCGCTCCATCTGTCATAATCTGCTGTTGGACACACGTCACGGAGGCGGAGTCCTCAGGAACATTAGAAATGTGCCGGACTTCGGTCATCCTAGAAGCACCACGGCACCTAAGCCAAGAAAGTGTTACCAAAAAAAAAGTTCGCTTTAACGCAACATCTCTCCGCTTCGGCTCCTCGCTGAAGCTCACGAAGCAAAGTCTCAGTAATTATCCTGAACAAAACACTTGGTGCTCAAAGCACAACCTCTCTCAATACGGTCGCTTCCAAATAGCCGCTCACTGGTGCTCAACTTCAATTGAACACCACCAGGAATTGTCACCCCGAACACTAACGGCAGCTATCCCCACGTTGCTCCTCCTCTCAGATGCTCATTTACAGGTGAAATTCGGAACATATCAAACAATTCAGAACACCCTCAACTACACTGTTGGATCACAGATCAATGCAAACTATGAATGTCTGCACTCACACAATCTCTGCGTCTCGCTTCGCAATTCAATCGGAAATACTTGTCATATCATATATATACAGCCGGAAACAGGCCTTTTCGGCCCTCCAAGTCCGTGCCGCCCAGCGATCCCCGTACATTAACACTATCCCACACACACTAGGGACAATTTTTACATTTACCCAGCCAATTAACCTACATACCTGTACGTACAGATAAAATAACCTTGTCATGTCCTCAATTTTGAGAGTAGCAGATGATCCTATTTCCTGTATCACCTTCATGAATCATTTTTTGTCACTTCATTGTGCTGTTTTAACATGTTATTATGTGAGTGCAAGGAAAATATCGTTCTCCAAATTGCCAGAATGTCGCGTTTACGACGCTCCCCAGATCTGCGCCCGTCAGCAGGATATGCAAGCCTGGGTACTCGACTCGTCTATAAATGTTATGTTGGTCTACTGCTGGGTCGGCTGCGAACGACCTCAGTCTGGATGTGACCATGGAGAGTCGCTACCCCTACCATCGGTCTGTCAAGAGCAGCAATGGAGAAGAATGGAAGAATGGAAGCTCCCCGCCCCAATGCCTGACTCTAGCCAATCGAAGTGCGTGTTAGTAGTAGTCCCGCCTAGTATGTGCTTTATAATATTAAGAACTCGCCTACGTCATGCAGTAGATGTAGTTGCTCGGACCTGTAATGTACTGCAGGTCCTATGATGTAAGTGCTTCAATAAAATTATGCGTTGTATCTTAACGTGGACTTAACCACTTTATTACACCCACCATCGAAGGTCCATCACGGATACTGACCAACCCCACCCATGGAAAGTCCATCAAAGATATAGACCTCCTCACAATCGAAGGTCCATCACGAGTACTGACCAACCCCACCCATGGAAGGTCCATCACGGATACTGACCTCCCCACAATCGAAGGTCCATCACGGATACTGACCAACCCCACCATTGAAGGTCTATCTTAGGTAATTACCACTCCACCATTGAATGCCCATCACAGTTACTGACCTCCCCAACCATGGAAGGTCCATCACAGATACTGACCTCCCCACCCATGGAATGTCCATCACGGATACTGACCTCCGCAACCATGGAGGGTCCATCACAGATACTGACCTCCCCACCCATGGAGGGTCCATCACAGATACTGACCTCCCTAACCATGGAGGGTACATCACAGATACTGACATCCCCACCCATGGAAGGTCCACCACAGATACTGACCTCCGCATCATCGAAGGTCCACCACAGATACGGACCAACCCCACCATGGAAAGTCCATCACGGGTACTGACCTCCCCAACCATGGAAAGTCCATCACAGATACTGACCTCCCCATCCATGGGAAGTCCATCACAGTTACTGACTTCCACAACCTTGGAAAGTCCATCATGGGTACTGACCTCCCCAACCATGGAAAGTCCATCACGGTTACTGACCTCCCCACCATCGAAGGGCCATCACAGATACTGACCTACACATTCATGGAAAGTCCATCAAAGGTATAGACCTCCTCACAATCGAATGTCCATCACAGATACTGACCAACCCCACCATTGAATGTCCATCACGGATACTGACCAACCCCACCATGGAATGTCCATCACAGATACTGACCTCCCCAACCGAATGTCCATCACGGTTACTGACCTCCCCAATCGAATGTCCATCACGGTTACTGACCTCCCTGCCATGGACGGTTCACCACAGATACTGACCAACCCCACCATGGAATGTCCATCACAGATACTGACCTCCCCAACCATGGAAAGTCCATCAAAGGTATAGACCTCCTCACAAACGAAGGTCCATCGCAGATACTGACCTCCCCAACCATGAAAAGTCCATCACAGATAATGACCTCCCCGCCATCGAAGGGCCATCACAGGTACTGACCAACCCCACTATCGAAGGCACATCACAGGTACTGACCTCCTCAGCATGGAAGGTCCACCACAGATACTGACCTCCCCAACCATGGAAAGTCCATCACGGTTACTGACCTCCCCACCCATGGAAAGTCCATCAAAGGTATAGACCTCCGCACAATCGAAGCTCCATTGCAGGTACTGACCAACCCCACCATCGAAGGTCCATAGAAACATAGAAACAGAAAATAGGTGCAGGAGTAGGCCATTCGGCCCTTCGAGCCTGCACCGCCATTCAATATGATCACGGCTGATCATCCAACTCAGTATCCCGTACCTGCCTTCTCTCCATACCCCTGATCCCTTTAGCCACAAGGGCCACATCTAACTCCCTCTTAAATATAGCCAATGAACTGGCCTCGACTACCTTCTGTGGCAGAGAATTCCACAGACTCACCACTCTCTGTGTGAAGAAATGTTTTTTCAACTCGGTCTTAAAAGACTTCCCCCTTATCCTTAAGCTGTGCCCCAGGTTCTGGACTTCCCCAACATCGGGAACAATCTTCCTGCTTCTAGCCTCTCCAACCCCTTAAGAATTGTATATGTTTCAATAAGATCCCCCTCAGTCTTCTAAATTCCAGCGAGTACAAGCCGAGTCTATCCAGTCTTTCTTCATATGAAAGTCCTGCCATCCCAGGGATCAATTTGGTGAACCGTCTCTGTACTCCCTCCCACGGGTACTGACCTCCCCACCATCGAAGATCCATCACAGGTACTGACCAACCCCACCATGGAAGGTCCATCACAGGTACTGAACTCCCCACCATCGAAGATCCATCACAGGTACGGACCTCCCCACCATGGAAGGTCCATCACAGGTACTGACCAATCCACTATCGAAGGTCTATCTTGGGTAATTACCACTCCACCATAGAAGGTCCATCACGGATACTGACCTCCCCAACCATGGAAGGTCCACCACAGATACTGACCAACCCCACCACGGAAGGTCCATCACGCTTACTGACCTCCCCAACCTTGGAAAGTCCATCACAGATACTTACCTCCCCAACCATGGAAAGTCCATCACGGTTCCTGACCTACCCAACCATCGAATGTCCAACACAGATACTGAGCTCCCCAACCATGGAAGGTCCATCACAAGTACTGACCAACCCCACCAACGAAAGTCCGTCAAAGGTACTGCCGAACCCCACCACTGAAAGGCCATCACAGATACTGACCTCCCCCACCATCGAAGGTCCATATCAGGTACTGACCAACCCCCCCATTGAATGTCCAGCACAGATACTGACCTCCCCACCATCGAAGGACCATCACGGTTACTGACCAACCCCACCATCGAAAGTCCATCACAGGTACTGACCTCCTCACCATGGAAGGTCCATCACAGATACTGACCTCCCGAACCATGGAAAGTCCATCACAGATACTGACCAACCCCACCATGGAAGGCCCATCTCGGGTACTGACATCCCCAACCATGGAAGGTCTATCACAAATACTGACCAATGCACCATCGAAGGTCCATCTCGGGTACTGACCTCCCCACCATTGAATGTCCATCACGGTTACTGACCTCCCCAACCATGGAAGGTCCATTACAGGTACTGACCAACCTCACCATCGAAGGGCCATCTCGGGTAATTACCACTCCACTATTGAATGTCCATCACGCTTACTGACCTCCCCAACCATGCAAAGTCCATCACAGGTGCTTGACCTCCTCACCCTGGAATGTCCATTACGGTTACTGACCAACCCCACCATCGAAGGTCCTCCACAGATACTGACCTCCCCAACCATGGAAAGTCCATCACGGGTACTGACCAACCCCACCATTGAATGTCCATCACAGATACTGACCTCCTCAGCATCGAATGTCCATCGCAGGTACTGACCAACCCCACCATGGAATGTCCATCACGGATACTGACCTCCCCAATCATGGAATGTCCATCACGGGTACTGACCTTCACAACCATGGAAAGTCCATCAAAGGTATAGTCAAGTCAAGTCAAGTCAATTTTATTTGTATAGCACATTTAAAAACAACCCACGTTGACCAAAGTGCTGTACATCTGATTAGGTACGAAGGAAAAAATGAAACATAGAGTAGCACGCAAACATAACAGCACATACAAAACTGTTCACAACGCCTCCTCAATGAGCCTCAAACGCTAGGGAGTAGAAATAGGCTTTGAGCCTGGACTTAAAGGAGTCGATGGGGGGGCAGTTCTGATGGGGAGAGGGATGCTGTTCCACAGTCTGGGAGTTGTAACCGCAAAAGCGCGGTCACCCCTGAGCTTAAGCCTAGACCGCGGGATAGTGAGTAGCCCCAATTCGGCCGACCTGAGGGACCTGGAGTTAGAGAGGTGGGTTAGAAGATTTTTGATGTAGGGAGGGGGGGATGTCCATTTAGGGCTTTATATGTGAATAGGAGGAGCTTGAAGTTGATTCTGTACCGTACAGGGAGCCAGTGGAGAGAGGCCAGAATCGGCGTGATGTGGTCCCTTTTACGGTTACCCGTCAGGAGTCTCGCTGCGGCGTTTTGGACCAGTTCCAGGCGGGACAGGGAAGCTTGGCTGATTCCAGTGTATAGGGAGTTGCAGTGGTCTAGGCAGGAGTAAATGAAAGCGTGAATGATTTTTGCAGTGTCGTCTAATTGGAGGAAAGGTTTGATTTTAGCTATGGTACGAAGTTGGAAGAAGCTGGCTTTTACCACAGCGTTGACTTGCTTGTCAAATTTTAATGCAGAGTCAAATATCACGCCGAGATTTTTGACATGCGGTTTGACTAGGCAGGATAGGCTTCCAAGACTGCCTGTTATCGATTTGATGGAGTCGGGGGGGGGCGAATAGGATGACATCAGATTTGCTCTCGTTTAATTGGAGGAAGTTCTGTGCCATTCAACATTTTATGTCCTCAAGGCAGTGTAAGAGGCTGTTTAAATTTGACTGGTTGTTGGGTTTCAGGGGGAGGTAAAGCTGAGTGTCATCGGCATAGCAGTGGAAAGAAATGCCGTGCCTTTGAATGATTTGGCCAAGGGGGAGCATGTATAGAGTGAAGAGAATGGGGCCTAGGATGGAGCCTTGTGGAACTCCGCAGGAGAGGCTAGCTGAAGCAGAGGAATAACTGCCTATGTTGATGGCGAAACTCCTATCTTTGAGATAGGAAACGAACCAGCTCAGGGCAGTGCCATCAATGCCAACCGCGTACCGGAGACGGTCAATAAGGATGGTGTGGTCCACTGTATCGAACGCTGCGCTGAGGTCGAGAAGGAGCAGGATTGCACAGTCGCCGGTGTCGATGGCGGGAAGCAGGTCGTTGTGTACCTTCAACAAGGCAGACTCTGTGCTGTGGTGGGCTCTGAAACCTGACTGGAAACTTTCCAGGATGGTGTTTTGGTGTAGGTAGGGCACTAATTGGTTTAGAATTGCCTTTTCAAGGACTTTTGACAGGAATGGCAGTTTGGACCTCCTCATAATCGAAGACCCATCACAGGTACTGACCAACCCCACCATCGAAGGTCCATCACGCGTACTGACCTCCCCGCCATCGAAGGTCTATCTTGGGTAATTACCACTCCACCATTGAATGTCCATCACAGATACTGACCTCACCAACCATGGAAGGTCCATCACAAGTACTGACCAACCCCACCATCGAAGGTCCACCACAGTAGATGACCAATCCACCATCGAAGGTTCATCTTCGGTAATTACCACTCCAACAGTCAATGTCCATCACAGTTAATGACCTACACACCATGGAAGGTCCATCACAGGTAATGACCAACCCCACCATTGAATGTCCATCACAGATACTGACCTCCTCACAATCGAAGGTTCATCGCAAGTACTGACCTCCCCAACCATGGAAAGTCCATCACAGATACTGACCTCCCCAACCATGGAAGGTCCATCACAGATACTGACCAACCCCGCCATTAAAGGGCCATCACGGGTACTGACCTCCCCAACCATGGAAAGTCCATCACAGATACTGACCAACCCCGCTATTAAAGGGCCTTCACAGATACTGACCAACCCCACCACCGAAGGTCCATCACAAGTACTGACCTCCTCACAATCGAAGGTCCATCACAGATACTGACCTCCCCGCCATCGAAGGTCTATCACAGATACTGACCAACCCCACCATTGAAAGTCCACCACAGATACTGACCTCCCCAACCAGGGAAAGCCCATCACAGGTACTGACCAACCCCACCATCGATGTTCCACCACAGATACTGACCTCCCCAACCATGGAATGTCCATCACAGGTACTGACCTCCCCAACCATGGAAAGTCCACCACAGATACTGACCAACCCCACCATCGAAGGGCCATCACGGTTACTGAACAACCCCACCATCGAAGGTCCATCACAAGTACTGACCTCCTCACCATGGAAGGTCCATCACGGGTACTGACCTCCCCACCATCGAAGGGAATCTACAGGAGGCCCTGCCGCAAACAAGGCAGCCAGCATCATTGGAGACCCACACCACCTTGGCCACCGTTTCATTTCCACCCCTGCCATCGGGAAGAAGGTACAGGAAGCGGAAAACCGGGACCTCCAGGTTCAGGAACAGCTTCTTCCCAACACCCACCAGGCTACTGAACTCTTAAAAACACTAACCAAACTCCAGGCTACAAACTGTGTTGATTGGACGAGGGATTTCGATCTTTGTTTTGCATTAACATTGGTTAATGTTGGCTGTATTAAATATTTTGTTTATCTTACTATCTAGGAGTAGTGTGTTTACAGACCTGTTTAGCTGCCGTACATATACATAGAAACATAGACAATAGGTGCTGGAGTAGGCCATTCGGGCCTTTGAGCCAGCACCGCCATTCAATGTGATCATGGCTGATCATCCACAATCAGTAACCCGTTCCTGCTTCTCCCCCCCTCGCATATCCCTCGATTTCATTAGCCCTAAGAGCAATATCTAACTCTCTTTCGAAAGCATCCAGTGAATTGGCCTCCACTTCCTTCTGTGGCAGTGAATTCCACAGATTCACAACTCTCTGGGTGAAAATGCGTTTCCTCATCTCAGTCCTAAAGGGCATGCCCCTCATTCTGAAACTGTGCCCCTGGTTCTGGACTCCCCCAACATCGGGAACATGCTTCCTGCATCCAGCCTGCCCAACCCCTTAAGAGTGTTATATGGTTCTATAAGATCCCCTCCCACCCTTCTAAATTCCAGTGAATACAAGCCCAGCCGACCCATTCTTTCATCATATGTCAGTCCCGCCATCCGGGGGATTAACCTGGTGAACCAACTCTGCACGCCCTCAATAGCAAGAATGTCCTTCCTCAAAATTAGAGAATACGCCAATTAAGGAGGGAGGGTCTGTCGGCCCCCTTTTTATAACATTTAAAAGACATTTGGATAGGTACATGCATAGGAAAGGTTTAGAGGAAAACTAGACCAAGTTGACCTGTTTAGCCCAAACCTCTCCTGCATTGATGCAGCACCCTTTCCTCCCCCCCCTCCCTTCTCCCCCTCCCCCCTTTCCCGCCCCTACCCCTCCCCTCTCCCCCCCTTCCCTCCCGCCCCCCCCCCCCTTTGAAGCGGAGGTCCTGATTCCCGAGGGTGTCAACGTTTACGGGGAGAAGGCAGGAGAATGGGGTTAAAGGGGAAAGATAGAGCAGCGGAGTAGATTCGATGGACCGAATGGCCTAATTCTGGTTCTTTGACTTTTGAATTTATGAAGCCTTTCCTAACCATTTTTCTGTCCAAATGTCTTTTTTAATTTAGTTTCAGTTTGTTTAACTTTTATTAACTAGGGAAGGGAAAGCAAGTGAATGGGATTGAGAAGGAAAGATCGGTCAGATAAGATTGAATGGCGGAGTAGAGTCGGTGGGCCGAATTGCCCAATAATGCTCCTTTGACTTATGAACTTATGTGCTTAAACCTCTTGCCCTAGCAGCGGAGGCGGCGGTGCAGGAGGAGAGGGGAGGGGGTGGGGCAGGGGATTGAGGTCGGGCGGCGATGCCCGCGTGGAAGCCGGAGGGGAGGGAGAGGTCCTCTCGTCTTCTGGAGCCGGGGAGGAGGGGGCGCTAAACTAAACTGAACTAAACTAAACTGTTCCGAATTGAACTGAACTAAACTAAACTGTTCTGAACTAGACTAAACTAAAATAAACCGATCTGAATTCAACTCAACCCAACTCAACTCAACCCGCCTCAACCCAACTCAACCCAACTCAACCCAACTGAACCCAACTCAACCCAATTCAACCCAACCCACCTTAATCCACCTCAACGCAACTCAAACCAACCCACCTCAACCCACCTCAACCCACCTCAACCCAACTTAACCCAACCCAACTCAACCCAACTCAACCCAACTCAACCCAACTCAACCCAACTTCTGTCTTTAACTTGTTTCGTTTTCTGTACCTCTGCTCATTTCTTTCATCAATGTTTGACTCGACCACAATTTTTTACTTCTGTAAGTACGTCCTCTCGAAGACTTCTCTCTGGTCTCTCTCTGCAACGTTCCGGAGAAAACAATCCAAGCCTCTCCAGCCTCTCCCTGCAGCTAATACCCCTCGTCCAGGCATCTCTTGGAAAACCTCCCACGCGCCCTCTACAGTCTGCATATTCTTCCTGTAACGGGGAGACCAGAACTGCGCGCAATATTCATATGTCTTGAGGAAACTGTGCTTTATTGTACATATGTACTAAAACGGAACAATGTTTTTTAAAACATTTGCAGCAGCACAATAGGTTTGCAAACATAGTAGACATTCCAAAAAGTAATGCACAATCCAAAAATTAAATACATTAAAAAAACAACTATATAGTGCAAAAAACCCGAAGCCGTTAACTCCCCACCGCCGACCCCTTGACAAAGACAAGTTTGTCGATGCTCCACCTTCCTCTTCTAAAGTCAACAATCAGTTCATTGGTTTGAACTTAGGACAATCTTGAATCAGAGTCTGCTGGACATTTTCTTTCACGAAACGTTATTCCCTTTATCCCGCATCTCTGTACTGTGGGCCGCTTGATTATAACCATGTATAGTATTTCCGCACGCAACAAAAGTATATCGCTCTACCTCGGTATAAGTGACAATAAGCTAAACTAAGCAAAACCAAACTGAAGTAAAATAAAGTTAAGTAAACTAAACTAAACTGAACGGAACTGAACCCATTCCAACTCAAACCAACTCAAACCAACCCAACCGAAACCAACTCAAACCAACTCAAATCAACACAACCCAACATAACCCAACCCAACCCAACTCAACCCAACTCAACACAACTGAACCCTACTCAACCCAACCCAACCAAACTCAACCCTACTAAACCCAACGCAACCCAACCGAACCCAAATCAACCCTACCCAACCCAACTAAACCATACTCAACCCAACCGAACCCAACTCAACTAAACACACTTCGCAACCTGATGGAACGGGTACGTTAACATGGTCTTGAGCTGATCTCTGAATTTACTCTGGGTTACCGTATAAATAAACGTGTTGGTGCAGCAACTGAGAAGCAGAAGCATATTTCCCGCCTCTGCAAGAATAAACACCGGGTCGTTGTATCCGGAGTAAGTATAAGATTTAGTGATCCGAGAGTACAAATAGTGCACTATGTAAGTCATCCACAGGAGGATAACGTTGCCGGAAATGCTGAATAGTAAAACGATCGACTTCTTGCGGTTCTCCAACTCGGGGTCAGGTCCTTTCCCGGGCAGAGCGTTATCCCGCAACGACTTCCGGACTCTGCCGGCGGCGCCGATGTGTTTGACGGTCAGGACGTTCAGCAACAATATAAGCGCGAACGGTAGCAGGGGTGTGGTGACGTGATTAAAGTATGAGTAAGCTCGCCACCAGGGCGAGGTATAATAGCTTGGAATTAACCTGCAATACCACGAGAGGTTGTCCGCGATGTAAAGCGGTTCGAAAAGGAAAAAAAAGGCGAAATTCTTAAAAAAGCTGGAAACTACAATGGTGGCGACGACGGGCGCTGCCGTTTCTTTGGTGCAGTACTTGCGTTTAAAGTTGCGACAACAAATGGCCACGAAGCGATCGAAGGTGAAGGCGACGGTGAGCCAGACGGAGGAGTCTCTGCACGCGTAACCGATTGGGGACTTGAAGCGGCAGGCCCAGGTGAGCGACAGGTAACTCCCGGGGAAGTAAATGCCGGCGATGCGTTGTAAAATGACGGCGGTGATGAGGACCATCAGATCCGACGCCGCCATGGCAACCAGGTAGAGAGTGATACACCTGGATAGACCGCACTTCCCCCGACACAGAATCACCATGGCGACAATGTTAACTGTTGGGAAATGTACAAGCGTTAACCACTATTACAAAGACCCCACGCCCAGACTGGCGGAACAGCACCTCCTGGGATAGCAGGCCTTTCATATGAAGAAAGACTGGATAGACTCGGCTTGTAGTCGCTGGAATTTAGAAGATTGACGGGGGATCTTATAGAAACTTACAAAATTCTGAAGGGGTTGGACAGGCTAGATTGTCCCCGATGTTGGGGAAGTCCAGAACAAGTGGTCACAGATTAAGGATAAGGGGAAATCTTTTAGGACCGAGATGAGAACGGTTTTTTTCACACAGAGAGTGGTGAATCTGTGGAATTCTCTGCCACAGAAGGTAGTTGAGGCCAGTTCATTGGCTATATTTAAGAGGGAGTTAGATGTGGCCCTTGTGGCTAAAGGGATCAGGGGGTATGGAGAGAAGGCAGGTACGGGATACTGAGTTGGATGATCAGCCGTGATCATATTGATTGGCGGTGCATCTACACGATCTATTCCCCTCGCGATTTTGTACACAGATCGCTGTACAAGTTGTGTGCCCTGTGTGTGATCGTGTATATCATAGTTTGTCTAGAAAAATGCAAAGAAATGCTTTAAACGGTAACGCGGCATTACGTGACAAAAACAAATCAAATCAACACGATCTAAATGTTATATCTTTGATGAAAATGTTGACCCATTATCATTTATCTTTCCCTCCCGCAGGGGGAGGTCCTACTGCAGTCGTACAGGGCCCGGGTGACTCCAAACCTGTAGTATTACAGGAATACAGAGCTTTATTTGGAATACAGGACGGATTGATTGTTTTCAAATATATTATTTTAATTTTGACTGGATAGCATGCAATCAAAAAGCTTTCCACTATATTTTGGTACACACGACAATAACAATAAATTAAATTAAACTAAACTAAACTAAACTAAACTAAACTAAACTGGAGAAAATTAAAATGATTCGCAACATACCATGTGTAGTTCGGCACAAGTAATGTTCATTTAGACAATAGACAATAGACAATAGGTGCAGGAGTAGGCCATTCGGCCCTTCGAGCCAGCACCGCCATTCAATGTGATCATGGCTGATCATTCTCAATCAGTACCCCGTTCCTGCCTTCTCCCCATACCCCCTGACTCCGCTCTCCTTAAGAGCTCTATCTAGCTCTCTCTTGAATGTATTCAGACAGTTGGCCTCCACTGCCTTCTGAGGCAGAGAATTCCATTTAAAATATACGACATGCTAAAATACATTGTAGTACGCCGACAGTCCTTTCAGGCGAGGCAGAGGTTCACTTGCACCTCCTCCAACCTCATCTACGCTATCCGTCATTGGAGATGTGGACTCTTGTACATCGGCGAGACCAAACGCAGACTGGGCGATCGTTACGCTGAACACCTTCGCTCAGCCCGATTGAACCTACCTGATCTCCCGGTTGTTAAACACTTTGATTCTCCTTCCCATTCCCAGTCTGACCTTTCTGTCCTCGGTCTCCTCCATCGTCTGAGAGAGGCTCAACACAAATTGGAGGAAAAGCATCTCATATTTCACTTGGGCAGCTTACAGCCCAGCGGTATGAATTTTGATTTCTCGAACGTCAAGTATCTCCGCCATTCCCTCCCTCTCTTTCCCTCCCTCCTCCACCCAAGTCGTACCAGCTTCTCGTTTTCACCGAACAAACAGCTAACAACGGCCAGTTTCCTTTATCGTCGTAACATTTTTTGCACATATTTCATTCGTTGGTCTATAAAAGTGACTGAACAAGCTAGATGCAGGACAAATGTTCCCAACGTTGGGCTAGTCCAGAACCATGGGCCACACACACACAGTCTTAAAATAAAGGGGAGGCCATTTAAAACTGAGGTGAGAAGGAATTTTTCATCCAGAGAGTTGTGAATGTGTGGGCTTCTCTGCCACAGAGGGCAGTGGAAGCCAAATCACTGGATGGATTTAAGAGAGAGTTAGATAGAGCTCTAGGGGCTAGTGGAATCAAGGTTTATGGGGAGAAGGCAGGCACGGGTTACTGATTGTGGACGATCAGCCGCGATCTCAATGAATGGCGGGGTGCGTACAGGCTCGAAGGGCCGAATGGCCTCCTGCACCTATTTTCTATGTTTCTAAGTTTCTATCTCTCCACATAATCGCCGACATCCCTCGTTTCCCTTATCCCTAACGAGTCTGAAGAAGGGTCTCGACTCGTAACGTCACCCATTCCTTCACTCCAGAGATGCTGCCTGCCCCGCTGAGTTACTCCGGCACTTTGTACCTGTCCACGTTCTCCACAGAGATGCTGCCTGCCCCGCTGAGTTACTCCAGCACTTTGTTCCTGTCCACGTTCTCCACAGAGATGCTGCCTGACCCGCGGAGTTACTCCAGCACTTTGTACCTGTCCACGTTCTCCACAGAGATGCTGCCTGCCGCGCTGAGTTACTCCAGCATTTTATTTCGCATCTATCTTGCGTTACCTGGGGCGGATAGTAGATCCGCGACCCCGTCCTCACAAAGCCTCGCCGTGCTTTTCGGTAACGGCGCCCAGAATTGCACACAGTGAAGTTACGATCCACACAGAGGGATGACTGCAACATGTAAGTCCAGGCCAGTACGCGGCGTGACAGGGTACCTGGGACACCGATCGCGGCCAGCACCGGGTAGTAGATGGCGTACACAGCGCCTTTCGGCGGTTCGTGCATGTTGCTCCGGAGATCTCGAGGGCCGCCTCTGTCTTGACGTGTGATCGGTGGTGGAGCCATTATATCCGTCACGGAACCCCCGGGGGAGAAGGTGGGGGAGCGTAATTAGCGGCGATTACATTAACAAACCCGGCGAGAGACATTTGCGCAGTAATTGCATTAATTAGTCAGACGTCATGACCAATATTTAACACAACAAGAAATAATATGTATGTTGTGAAATAATCGTTAAACTTCATGCCATTGTACGTAAGAAAATATATATATAGTAAATCGTATGATGTAGGTTAGGATTAGGGTTAGGTTGTGATTTGTCGGACAGTAGGCCAAAATGCCCTCTGGCGCTTAATGATCTCCCCTGGAGATTCCTTTTCGCCATATACTGCCACTTTAGTCTGGCCCACGGTCTCGTTACCCTTGTCCAAATCTGTTCGCCTTTTCACTTGCCCTTCTGTCGATTTTTAGGAGTCAGTCAGGTTCCACCCTACGTTTGAGTTTATGCTAGGTTCAGGCCAATGGGTTCTTTCGTCTGTAACGCTTTGATCCATAGCCTCTCTGCCCTCTTCCTACGACCGGTTGACCAATTTACGTTTCTTTCCAGACCCATGATCTCAAGGGAATGGACCCCTTGCTGTTGGAAGTGTCTGCTAATGGGGACGGTACTGGGCAACGACTTTTCCAGTTTCGCTATCGCTGTAGCTTCATCAGGGAAAGAGAACTACTTCTGGTCGGTGTGGGGTTTTTAAAGGGTGGGTTGAAAGTCCCTCCCTTTCTGGGTTTATTCCTCCCATATGCTGTCTTGGGACCGGTCACTTTGGTTGGGACTGCTGATGTCATCCCTATTCTTTGTCTCGACTCGTCGGTCCACTTCTTTGTGTTCTTTGGTTGTGTTCCTGGCCTCCTGCTTTTTGATCTGCTGTTAATGTTTTCAACATTCCTCTGACCTCCTGTCTATTATCATGTTCTGCAAGTAGTTGTGTATTAATGTCCCTTTATGCTGTGACTGCCCTCTCCTGTCCGACTGTCTGTTTGCACCCTGCCTGGTTTTTATCCTATCGTTGTTTCGGTTTGGAGGGATGTATAAGTCTGTGCCTGTAATTATTATTGTCAACGCAATTTTGGTTGGTACCTTAATACCATTTTCCACGTGGATTGGGTTTCCCCCTCCTGACTCTTTGAATCTTTTGTGTGGCCTGCCCCTCCTGCGGTTTTGATTTGCCCGGGTGATGAGGCCCGTGTCACTCCATAGGTTAGGTTGTGATTTGTCGGACAGTAGGCCAAAATGCCCTCTTGCGCTTAATGATCTCCCCCTGGAGATTCCTTTTCGCCATATTTCGCCACTTTAGTCTGGCCCACGGTCTCATCACCCTTGTCCAAATCTGGTCGCCTTTTCACTTGCTAGGGTTAGGGTTAGGGTTAAGATGGAATATAAATATATTTCGAACTGTTTGCTAAATGTGTCTGAAGAAGGGTCTCGACCCGAAACGTCACCCATTCCTTCTCTCCAAGATGCTGCCTGACCCGTTGAGTTACTCCAGCATTTTGTGAATACCTTCGATTTGTACCAGCATCTGCAGTTACTTTCCTACACCAGGTGCTGGAGTAAAGTTGAGCAAAACTTTACTCAATGTGACAAAATTGGGCCTCTTACCTGAGGAAGGACTTGCTGTCTCCGAAGAGGGCCCAGGAGAAGTTTAGAAGAAGTTAGTGGGTTAGCATATGATGCGCGTTTGTCGGCACTGGGTCTGTACTCGCTGGAGTTTAGAAGGTTGACGCGGGACCTCATTGAACCTACCGAATGATGAAAGGATTAGTCCACGTGAATGTGGACAGGATGTTTCCACTAGTGGGAGAGGTCATAACGTCAGCATTAAAGCGTGCTCTTTTAGAAAGCAACCACTTCAGTCAGAGGGTAGTTAATCCGTGAAACTCATTGCCAAAGAGGGCTGTGGAGGCCAAGTCAGTGGATATTTTTAAGGCTCCTTCTGCAGTTGTACAGGGCCCCAGTGAGACCGCGCCTGGAGTACGGTGTGCAGTTTTGGTCTCCAAATTTGAGGAAGGATATTCTTGCTATTGAGGGCGTGCCGCGTAGGTTAATTCCCGGAATGTCGGGACTATCGTATGTTGAAAGACTGGAGCGACTCGGCTTGCAATTTAGAAGGATGAGAGGGGATCTTATCGAAACGTATAAGATTATTAAGGGGTTGGACATGCTAGAGGCAGGAAACATGTTCCCAATGTTGGGGGAGTCCAGAACAAGGGGCCACAGTTTAAGAATAAGGTGTAGGCCATTTAGAACTGAGATGAGGAAAAGCTTTTTCAGTCAGAGAGTTGTGAATCTGTGGAATTCTCTGCCTCAGAAGGCAGTGGAGGCCAATTCTCTGAATGCATTCAAGAGAGAGATCGATAGAGCTCTTAAGGATAGCGGAGTCAGGGGGTATGTGGAGAAGGCAGGAACAGGGTACTGATTGAGAATGATCAGCCATGGTCACATTACAGTCTCGAAGGGAATGGCCTCCTCCTGCACCTATTGTCTATTGTCTATAATTGGGCCTCTTTCCTGAGGAAGGACGTGCCGGCTCTGAAGAGGGCCCAGTGGAAGTTTACAAGTAGTGAGTAGGGTTAGCATATGATGCACGTTTGTCGGCACTGGGTCTGTACTCGCTGGAGTTTAGAAGGTTGAGTTGGGACATCATTGAACCTACCGAATAATGAAAGGATTAGTCCACGTGGATGTGGAGAGGATGTTTCCACTAGTGCGAAAGGTCATAACGTCAGCGTTAAAGGGTGCTCTTTCAGAAAGCAATCTCTTTCGTCAGAGGGTAGTTAATCCGTGAAACTCATTGCCAAAGAGGGCTGTGGAGGCCAAGTCAGTGGATATTTTTAAGGCAGAGACAGATAGATTCTCGATTAGAACGGTGTCAAGGGTTATGGGAGAAAGCAGGAAAATTGGATTTCGGAGGCAGTGGTTGAATGGCGAAGTAAACTCGAAAGACCGAATGGCCTAATTCTACTCCTACAATAGACAATCGACAATAACGGCAGGAGTAGGCCATTCGGCCCTTCGAGCCAGCACCGCCATTCAATGTGATCATGGCTGATCATTCTCAATCAGTACCCGTTCCTGCCTTCTCCCCATACCCGCTGACTCCGCTATCCTTAAGAGATCTATCTAGCTCTCTCTTGAATGCATTCAGAGAATTGGCCTCCACTGCCTTCTGAGGCAGAGAATTCCACAGATTCACAACTCTCTGACTGAAAAAGTGTTTCCTCATCTCAGTTCTAAATGGCCTACCCCTTATTCTTAAACTGTGGCCACCTGTGACCTGGGTTGCCCCCTCGACTCAGTGAAGGCGGTGGGAGAGAGGAGGATGATGGCAAAGCTAACATCGCTGCTGGACAACGACTCCCACCCCATACAGGACACTGTCCGCACCTAGTAGCTCCTTCAGTGACAGACTCCTCACCCCAAGTGCGTGAAGGAGAGATATAGGAGGTCCTTCCTTGCTTCCCGCTGCTGTGAGACTGCACAACCAGCACTGTGCCCAGCAGACGAGTCAACACACCAGTCAACATTAACAGTAAAGGAATAACACAGTAAATGGCGACAATTATCCTAATCTTTATTTTTATTTATAATGAATGTCTCTTGCTATCCACTTTGCTGCTCGAACACTGCAAAGTTCCCCGGTGTGGGACAAATAAAGGAATATATATATGTAAGAAAATAGTGTAACAAAATAACTGCAGATGCTGGTATCACCCATTCCCTCTCTCCGAGATGCTGCCTGATCTGCTGCGTTACTCCAGCATTTTGTGACACCCATGTAATACAATCAATATGTTTTAAATAGTATGATGCCGGTCATTGTAAGATGGAATATAAATATACTTCGAACTGTTTGCTAAGTGTTACGTCGATGTATATAAGAACATAAACATTTGAAATCATTGTTACAGGTAACGTCGCTGAATATGTGACAGAGGGTATCCGAACGCACGGAGGCACAGAGGAGAGCTCTTCATCGGGTAGTCTACAGAGCACAGAGGATTATCGGGACATCGCTACCAGCCTTGGAGGGCATCTACAATACACGATGCCCCAGGAAAGCCACCAGCATCCATAAAGACACTTCACACCCCTGCAATAGTCTGTTGGAACTTCTACCATCTGGCAGACGCTACAAGGCCTTCTACGCCCGCACCTCCAGACTCAGGAACAGCTTCATCCCCAGGGCGATAGCTGCTATGAACCGGTCCTGCTGAGTCAATAGACATCGGGAACATGTTTCCTGCCTCTATCGTGTCCAACCCCTTAATAATCTTATATGTTTCGATAAGATCCCCTCTCATCCTTCTAAATTCCAGTGTATACATGCCTAGTCCCTCCAGTCTTTCAACATACGACAGTCCCACCATTCCGGGAATTAACCTAGTAAACCTACGCTGCACGCCCTCAATAGCAAGAATATCCTTCCTCAAATTTGGTAACCAAAACTGCACACAGTACTCCAGGTGCGGTCTCACTAGGGCCATGTACAACTGCAGAAGGACCTCCTTGCTCCTATACTCAACTCCTCTTGTTATGAAGGCCAACATTCCATTGGCTTTCTTCACTGCCTGCTGTACCTGCATGCTTCCTTTCAGTGACTGATGCACTGGGACACCCAGATCTCGTTGTACGTCCCCCTTTCCTAACTTGACACCATTCAGGTAATAATCTGCCTTCCTTTTCATACCACCAAAGTGGATAACCTCACACTTATCCACATTAAACTGCATCTGCCATGCATCCGCCCAATCACACAGCCTGTCCAAGTCACCCTGCAACTTCATAGCATCTTCCTCACAGTTCACGCTCCCACCCAGCTTTGTATCTTCTGCAAGTCGGATGGTCACGTCGCACAGACCTATTTGCACTTTATACTGTTTTAACGGTTTCTAATTTTGTTTCTCTGGGTTGTTTAAATTTCTATTGATTAGCTAATTAATTTATTGCATCGATTGGAAGTCGCATTCCCAATCTCGTTGTACCGCAGTACAATGACAATAAAGATATATTGTGTTGTATATTGTAATATATTGTATATAAGAAATAAATTTAAAATATGTAAAAATAATTGTTCCGTTTTACCACAGTGAATATAATAAGCAATTGAAACATTTTATGTCCCAAAATAAATAGCAGAATAGAGTTGTACATGAAATTAAATGTCAAATTTAATGCCAATGAATATGATAAGATTTTTAAGCAACAGTTGTTATGTTCGCGGCCAATCAGTCGGAAACAGATTGACGCGGAGGGGCGACGTCACCGGATGATTACGTGTCGGTGATGGGTTTCCGTAGAGAGAAAGTCTCGGGTCCGCTGTGAAAGATGCCAAGTGCTGGAGGGAACCAACGAGTTGGGCAGCATCTGTGGAAGCAATGGACAGACAGACATTGGCCGACGCCCGGGCAAGAGAGAGCTAGATAGACCTCTTAAGGATAGCGGAGTCAGGGGGTGTGGGGGAAGGCAGGAACGGGGTACTGATTGGAAATGATCAGCCATGATCACTGGAATTTAGAAGGATGACAGGAGATCTTATCGAAACGTATAAGATTATTAAGGGGTTGGACACGTTAGAGGCAGGAAACATTGTCCCGATGTTGGGGGAGTCCAGAACAAGGCGCCAAAGTTTAAGAATAAGGGGTAGGCCATTTAGAACTGATATGAGGAAAAACATTTTCAGTCAGAGAGTTGTGAATCTGTGGAATTCTCTGCCTCAGAGGGCAGTGGAGGCCAATTCTCTGAATGCATTCAAGAGAGAGCTAGATAGAGCTCTTAAGGATAGCGGATCCAGTGTGTGTGTGGAGAAGTCAGGAATGGGGTACTGATTGTGAATGATCACCCATGATCACATTGAATGGTGGTGCTGGCTCGAAGGGCCGAATGGCCTATTGTTTATTGTCCTCTGTAATTGACCATTTAAACAAAAACAGGGCTGGGCTTTGAACTGTGATGCCTTCTCAGGTTAATAGAATCATGTAACCACTCAGCTAAATTTCACCTGCTAATGGATCTTGATATGGTAATGTGACCAAAATGGAATAGAAACATGGAAACATAGAAAATAGGTGCAGGAGTAGGCCATGTGTTGCTGCCTTACAGCGAAATGCAGCGCCGGAGACTCGGGTTCGATCCTGACTACGGGCGCCGTCTGTACGGAGTTTGTACGTTCTCCCCGTGACCTGCGTGGGTTTTCTCCGAGATCTTCGGTTTCCTCCCACACTCCAAAGACGTATAGGTATGTAGGTTAATTGACTGGGTGAATGTAAAAATTATCCCTAGTGTGTGTAGGATAGTGTTAATGTGCGGGGATCACTGGGCGGCGCGGACTTGGTGGGCCGAAAGGGCCTGTTTCCGCGCTGTATCTCTAAATCTAAAAATCTAAAAAAAATCTATATATAGCCAATGAACTGGCCGCAACTACCATCTGTGGCAGAGAATTCCACAGATTCACCACCCTCTGTGTGAAAAAAAACGTTCTCGTCTCGGTCCTAAAAGACTTCCCGCTTATCCTTAAACTGTGACCCCTTGTTCTGGACTTCCCCATCATCGGGAACAATCTTCCTGCATCTAGCCTGTCCGACCCCTTAAGAATGTTGTAATTTTCTATAAGATCCCCCCTCAATCTTCCAAACTCCAGCGAGTACAAGCCAAGTCTATCCAGTCTTTCTTCATATGAAAGTCCCGCCATCCCAGGAATAAATCTGGTGAACCTTCTCTGTACTCCCTCTATGGCAAGAATGTCTTTCCTCAGATTAGGAGACCAAAACTGTACGCAATACTCCAGGTGTGGTCTCACCAATGCCCTGTACGACTACAGCAGATCCTCCCTGCTCCTATACTCAAATCCCTTCGCTATGAATGCCAAAATACCATTCGCTTTCTTCACTGCCTGCTGCACCTGCATACCTGAATGTCCAGCAATTAGTTTAGTTTCCGTTTACCAGTTCACAAGAGCAAGATAGAGCTCTTAAGGATAGCGGAGTCAGGGGGTATGGGGAGAAGGCAGGAACGGGGTACTGATTGAGAATGATCAGCCATGATCACATTGAATGGCGGTGCTGGCTCGAAGGGCCGAATTGCGTACTCCTGCACCTATTGTCTATTGTCTATTGAACTCGATAACCCGTCAGTGCAAGTCTTATCACACGACAAATTATTGTACTTCTACCTACGTTCAGAAATGAAAACGGAATTCTACGGTGATTTTCGCACTCCGGTGGGATTTGTTGAATTGTGAAATGAAACAAGGCCACTTTTTCAGAGTTACTTTTGTCTCGTTTACTTTAATGTTGAGGATGTAATTCGTATCGGGGAGTGTCGTATCTCGGGGTGGCTGCAGGATATTCTCAAAGCGGATGGTTATTTGCCGGGTGTAGATGCGCATGTTTACACGAACGACCTAGGTAGAATGAAGTACGAGGTTGCGCAGAGTTAATGTAGGGAGATAGCTATGACGGGAGAGAAATGGTTGATTTCACGGGTAGTAATCACTCCACTTGCCTCGTGTTGGTGAGAATTGGACAGGAGAAACTGGGGTGGTTTCGGGTCGGGTCCCGTCTTCAGATTGAATATGGGGGGGGGATGGGGAACTGGAAGAAACATAGAAACATA
>NC_135996.1:2112095-2123082 GCF_053455715.1 Rhinoraja longicauda
CATGCGTAGCGCTGAAGGATGTAACGAAGTTACGGATGGTGAAAAATATTCACAAAAGTATTTTCCAGTCTGGAGGATTTGAGTTAGAATATAAGGAGAGTGGGGATTCTGGGGCTGTTTTCCCTGGAGGAGAGGAGGCCGAGGTGAAAACTTATTGCCAGTTGAAAAAAAGAGGGGTATATATTGTATGGGTAGTCAGTATGTTTCCAGGGCAGGGCAATCTAAAACTAGTGGGCATATTTCCAACTCAATGGGTAATTATTTAAAAGGGGATCCGGGGTGCAAGTTTATCACACCGGGGAAGTGGTACAATCTGCCGTAGATCCAGGTAGAACTACAATTTATAAAACACATTTAGACAGATGCAAGGGTAGGAAATGTTTGCAGGGATATGGGCCAGCGCAGGCAAATGGGATATGCGTGGATAAACATCTCGGAGAGCAGAAGCAACTAAAACTGGGAGAGTATAGCATGAAGTAAAGAGAAATGCACTGTTTTCGTGGTCTATGGCTGAATATATATATATATGATTATATGACTTAATGTCGTCTTTAAACAATAAACGAATGTTCAAGAACATTTATTTGTAAACTCCATCATGTTGCATTTTGAATCGCACGTTAACTGCACAGATACCCATTTAATGTAAATAGATATTTGCCTCCGTTTTTCAGTTGTTCTCTAAATTTTCTCTGTGTTAGTGTATAGATGCACGTGTTGGTACACATACTGAGCATTTGCAAAATATATCCGAACTGTTGCAGAATATATGTCGGAGTGTTCAAATATTTATCCGTGTAGGAAAAATTTTGAATTTGCCAGTTCAAAGAATATATTACATAGGGGATCCACAATAATATGAAATTGGCTGACAGAGCGAACAATAAAATCATTGATTTTCTTCGGATCTCCACCTCTGAATCTTTATGATTCTCACTGCTGCTCCGAAGTCCCTGACGAACTTTATTTGCCGCTATGATATGTCTGATTGTTAATCCATTGAACAGCAGAATTAAGCAGATGGGTAACAACGGTGTCAAAATACTGTCAAGCAATTCGACTGCTTTCCACGCGGGGGCAGTAAAGTATTCGGCTTTGATGACGCAATACCAAGGCACGTTGTCAATAATCAAGTAAGGCTCCACAACAAAGTAAAACGGAACACTCCTGGCGCACGTCGCTGCGACCACAGTCGCGATAACCACAGCCGCTATTCTCTCAGTGCAATATCGCTCACGCAGCTTTTGACAACATATCGCTATAAAGCGATCGAAAGTGAAACACACCGTTAGCCAAACGGAACAGTCCATAGTTACAACCCACAGTACATTTGTCAAAGCGCAGATCGGAGTAATGAACAAGAAAGTGGCATAAATGTAGATATAATTTATCTGCTGCAATATCGCAACCACCACCACCACCATTAGATCCGCTGTTGCCATTCCGACCAGGTAACGGGTGATGCAGTTGGAGAGCCCGCATTTTCCCCGAGAGAGAATCACAATCGCTGTTAAATTCACTGCATGGCGTAATAGAAAAATAAATTAAAACCGCGCCAAACCTGATCGGTTTCACTTGATTTATATGCGGGGAAATCCGCAGTGCAATGCTGAATGGTTACTATGCCGTGTCACGTCTGGCTAGCTGAAGGTTAGTGAATGGAAATCTAATTCTTTGGACGCTGCTCTTCAGTTGGAGTACAAAGACCCCTTTCTCACCAATTGTGATCGCCAGACGCAAATTTGCGATTAATCGTGACGATTAGTAGTGATTCATCCATGATTAAGGCTGCAGATGCTGGTGGGAGCATTGCTACTGCGAATGAAAGATATTCAGAAATACTTTTTTTTTAAGGAAAGGCATTTCTAAAAGAAACCATGGATTTGTAAATTAAACCGGCATAAGAAAGTCAAAAGGAAAGAGAGAGATTGTTCATGTTATTTTTGAAAATGAACAGACATGTAGGCAAAGAAGTTACACCAAAATGTTTCTCATTTGCTGCCTTCTGGTAGAAAAGAGCCACTTGTCCGATGCAAACGGAAAAACACATTGTGGGAGCTGCGACCACATTGCTGTATCGTTCCAGGTTTCTCTCCTGATGCAGGTTCAAACCTAGAAACACTTATACCATTGTACGATTGTGGAACCCGGAGCACGATGAAATGCTGGAATAATGTCACTATTATAGCAGATTATATGATGTAATTGACAAATGTTCCGGACATGAAGAAAACAAAGAAAAGTAAAAATTCTGATTCTCGAAGACTAAACATTCTGGAGACACTCAGCAATCATCGTTTGTGCTAATTCAAGCCGACTATTTTACAGTTGAGAAGATACATCAAGAAAAGGAAACTACACATGTGAACCAGTTCAGTATCTTACCAGGAATACTAACCGCTGCGAGAACAGGATAGTAAATGGTCGCGAAATGATAAATTATTGGATATCCCATTTTCCGTGCAAGACAGCGTTCTGTTGTACATGAAGTTCTAGCTGCACACATGTACCTTATTAGTTCAACTACTTATACAGGAGAAGGAAATCCCTTGAAGCAATTAGCGTGACCATCTCCTCAGTCACATCAGCGACAGCCCACTGAACAAACAGTTAGTGCACACTATTTTTGATCATTATGTCACTACAACGAAATTCTCTCGTCAAGGGAGATCACGAATAATTAGTGTAATATTGATTGTGATAACTTCAAAGGAAAAGGTTGCATAATTTATGCGTAAGACAAAAAACTTGAACTGGTTGTATGATCCGATTTCTGTCATGAATATTACTTTCAGCATGGATAATTCAATAAATACACCTTCAATTAATAAAATTTATTACATTATGCGTAGCACATGAATTTGGCAATTTGGCTAATTAGTTGATTTTTGGCGGGTGAAATAAGATGCATACCTTCCTGAACGGGTTATCTCTTACGCGGTCTCCTTTGTCTCTTAAATGGTTTCAGCGCAGGAAACAAAATTCACAGGTCATGGCAGTTAATAACATAAATATGTACTACACCTAGTGACCTCCAATTACAGATACCTTTATTCGTACCCTCTCCTCACGTCCTCCATTGCCCTTCACGAGATTGGCATCTTTTCATATCGTAGTTCCCCAGTAAGTAACCACTTGGGTTAAAAAATGTTAAAAGAATGGGGGGGGGGGATTGAAACGTGCAAAATAGCGGAAGGTTTGGACAGAAGGGATGTGGAGAGGATGTTCCCAGTAGTGAGAGAGTCTTGGACTAGAGGTCATAGCATTAGAATTAAAGGAAGTTCTATTAGGAAGGAGATGAGCAGGAACTTATTTAGTCAGAGCGTATTGAATATGTAGAATTCTTTGCCAATGATGGCTGTGGAGACAAAGTTATTGGATATATTTAAGGCCGAGATAGATACGTTCTTGATCAGTACGGGTGTCAGGGGTTGTGGGGAGATGGCAGGAGAATGGGATTGAGATGGGGAGATAGACCAGCCATGATTGAATGCGGAGTAAACATGATGGGCCGAATGGCATAATTCTGCTCCTAACACATGACCTTGTGATCTTATGAACACATTACAAAAAAACTCCTTCGTCGTATCATTGTCAGAATTACGTACATCAGCTTAGTGCATCCGCTTAGTGCATCTCTGTTCTCAGAGGGGAGTCTCTCAACTCTTTCATGCCTTCTAGTACATTTGGGTTTAACGGTCGCCGAGGGAGGGAGCGCCCGAGGGAGGAGCGTCGCCGCCGCACAAGGAGGAGACAGAGGGAGCGCGGGGTGTGGGGAGGACAGAGGGAGCGCGGGGTGTGGGGGAGACAGAGGGAGCGCGGGGTGTGGGGGAGACAGAGGGAGCGCGGGGTGTGGGGGAGACGGGGTTGCGGGGCCCGGGCGGGAGGGTAGAAGGTGGATGGACAGGGAAGGCGGAGACGGGAAGGGGGAGATGGAAGGTGGGCACGGGGAGGGTGGGGTGCATGGGATAGATGGGGAGAGGGGTACAGGGGAGGGTCGGCAGTGAGGGGAGGGGGCAGTGGGGAGGGTAGATGGTGAGGGGGCATTGGAGACGAGTATGGGGATGGATAATTGGGGACGGGAAGTGCAGTGGGGAGAGGTGGACGGGAGTCGGTGAGGAAGGCATGGGGAGAGTAGATGGAGAAGGGGATGGTGGAGGGGCCTGGGCAAATTAGATGGGGAAGGGGGCATGGGGAGAGTTGGGGAGGGGGTATGGTGGTGCACGGGGAGTGTGATGGGGGAAGAGTACTGGGGAGGGACTTGGGGAAGTAGACGGGGAGAGGGCAAGGGGAGGAGTGCATGAGGAAAGTAAATTTGTAAATTTGTCCGGTGTGGGACGAATAAAGGAATATATTAAATTGGAGTGTTTTTGGAACAGGGGAGGGCAAGACAGAGCGGGTATACGAGTCTGGGGCGGTGGAGGGAGCACAGACAACTCAATAGGTCCACATTGAGTGTGAACGGGCTCTTTCTATGTCCAGCTCTGGGTCATTCACGGTATACTCCTTGCCCAGTAAAGCTCTAGGAGATGCTATACTGCCTGAGGTGATCTGGGTCTGCTCTGCTCCAAGACATCTTGTTCTAATGTACGACATTGGGGAGACCACATCTGGAGAAATGTTCAGTTCTGCTTGCCCTGCTAAGGGAAGGGTGTCGGTCAACTGGAAAAGGTAGAAATAGATTGATGAGATGTTACCAGGACCGGAGGGTTTGTGGAATATGGAGAGGCGGTGACTGTTTTCTGTGGAGGGTAGGATCCAAGAGGTGATGTTGTACCGGTTTATTAAATCAGAAGAGGCATCGATAAGGTGAACTGCATAGGCTTTTCCCCAGGGAAGGAGTGTATGAAACCTGGGTGCATTGTTTAACGTGAGGGGAGAAAATTTAAAGAGCTTTTGAGGGATCAATGTTATCGAACAAGTTGCCAGAAGAACGTGGCAGACGTGAGTACGATTACAACATTGAAAACCTATTTGGATGGGGGCAAAGAGTGGAAAGATTTGGAGGAGTGCAGGCAAAGCGTGTCCAGCTGGATCAGGCAACTTGGTCAGAACGGATGAATTGTGCCAAAATGCCTATTTCTGCACTCTGGATTCTGGAACAATATGTCTATTTGATTCCAACATCCAATAAAGTTCTGGCATTTAGGTCTAGTTGCCCAATCATATCTTTGACTGATGTTGCATTTGTTACAGAAAGCTCAGGGACTGAGACTCTCCGTGTCAGAGACAGACAACATCTGGTCAAGAACCACAGGGAACATTGAGCAACAGGTGCAAGCAAAGCTGAGGTGAGAGGGAGCTGGGACTAGGAGAGTATATGTGTTTCCTCTGGCCTTGGTTCCCAGTGAGATATCATCATCCACTTTAGCTGTCTGATTTTAAATCCTCCAGTCCTGTCTACAATACTCTGATGCCCTTTGACAATAGATAATAGACCATAGGTGCAGGTGTAGGCCATTGGGCCCTTCGAGCCAGCACCGTCATTCAACTATGTATCTTTCTACCCCTGAGACTATCCTCATTATCCAAAATCCACCAGTTTTTGTGCCATCTGATCTAATCTCTTGCATTAATGTGTAAATTAACAATGTATTAAGGAAAACAATAAGGATCCCAGTGTCGATCTCTGGTTCATCACTGGTAACAGGCATCCAACCACAATAGCAACACTCCACAATCACCCTCTGTCTCTCATTACCAAGCCAATTTGAGATCCAATTGGCTTTGAATCCAATTGGGTCTGACCTTGTTGACTCACATGTGATCTTAAATCCTCAACGTTTCAAAACGTAATTTACTACTTCTTTGAAAAGAGTCCAGAGATCTAACCTTTGCAACCCTCTGGGATAGAGATGGAGAGTTCCACTGTGGTCTTCAAAAGAAATGTTTAGGTTTGAATAACTGTCATCTTGTAACAATGTCTCCCTGTTTGTGACTTTTCCACTGTATCAAAGAACACAGGTCTTGGATAGTTGCTTGTGTCAGGACAACCCTCTCATCCCAGATCAAGCCAGGTCGACTTTTACGTCATACACATATGTACAGTGAGGTACAGATGCCTACAGCAGTCTCATAGGCACATGGACTCAAACAGCAAAGATAAACATTAATTATACACATCACACACACATTTTGCAAGAACGATAAAAAGATTTGTGAAAAAGAGACATTAGTGCTGATCATAAATGTATGAAAAATGCCCAGGAGTTTGGCAAGTGAATCTCTGGACTTTAATGGAAGTATGCTTTCTTACATTGGGGTTAAAATCCTTTGTATAGACCTTCAGGTGTATCCTGACTATCACCCTGCATAGTTGCAGCAATAGTTCTCTCCTTCAAAACTGTGTGGTAAATTATAAACATAAAATATAATTAGCAATACAGAGAAACTTAAAAAGTACAAGATTCAGTACGAATCTTTAACCATTTCAATTTCTAATCCTCTTGTTATACAATTTGCAACTCTAATCCTTTGTGTGTTTCACACCTTTGTGTGTTTTTCTCTGTGCTTTGACCAACCATTTGTCCTTCCTCCCATCCCTGCAATGAGAAGGGGTGGGGGGTGTAATTTTCGGGGAGAAAGAGGAATGGGTTGTTTTTTAAGAGGTTATCTGAAGTTGAAGAATTAAATGTCCAAATTGTTGGGTTTTAAGCTACCCAGGCGGTAAATCGGATCTGCATTGGAGGATGCGTACAACTTTGCTTGGCCAGGCTGACGCTGCAATGCTGCTGGGACAACAGGACTTTATGGTCAGCTGCACTTGGAGCAACTTGAACTTTGCATATGGCTCCAAAACCTTGTATTTTATCTTGCTTCTTGGTTCTTGGTCCAAAATATTCCAAATGGAATTTAAACTGGAGGTGGCGGAGTAGGGACTTAAGCAAGAAGGGCTTCTTGGAGAAGAAGAGCTGCCTTAAATTTATTTGCGTCTGGTTAAGTAACTATAGTAGGGAGAAGAGTATTCCATGCTTTAATTCTGCGAGGGAAGAATGAATTGCTGCACACATCTGTCTTGATAGCCGGTATCTCAAATAGAATCGAAGGGGGCGGGGGGGTGGTAGAGCGCAGGGTGGGAACTAGGGCGCAGGGGGTTGGTAGGGCGCGGGGGGGGAGGGCCCGGGGAGGGGTAGGGCGCGTGGGAGGGCGCGGTGGGGGGGGGTGTTTGGCGCGGGGGGTGTAGTGCGCGGTGGGGGGGTAGGGCTCGGCGTAGGTGGTAGGGCGCGAGGGGGGAGGACTCCGGTGGGTAGGGCGCGGGGGGAGGGGAAGGGCACGGGGGGAAGGGCGCGGGGCGGTAGGGCGCGGAGGGGGGGTAGGGTGCGGGGGTGGTAGGGCGCGGGGGGGTGTAGTGCGCGGGGGGGTAGGGCGCGGGGGGGTAGGGCGCGGGGGGGGGTAGTGCGCGGAGGGTTAGGGCGCGGGGGGCGTAGGGCGCGGGGGGGGGGCTAGGGCAATAGACAATAGACAATAGGCGATAGGTGCAGTAGTAGGCCATTCGGCCCTTCGAGCCAGCACCGCCATTCAATGTGATCATGGCTGATCATTCTCAATCAGTACCCCGTTCCTGCCTTCTCCCCATACCCCTTACTCCGCTATCCTTAAGAGCTCTATCTAGCTCTCTCTTGAATGCATTCAGAGAATTGGCCTCCACTGCTTCTGAGGGAGAGAATTCCACAGATTCACAACTCTCTGACTGACAACGTTTTTCCTCATCTCCGTTCTAAATGGCCTACCCCTTATTCTTAAACTGTGGCCCCTGGTTCTGAACTCCCCCAACATTGGGAACATGTTTCCTGCCTCTAACGTGTCCAACCCCTTAATAATAATCTTATATGTTACGATAAGATCCCCTCTCATCCTTCTAAATTCCAGTGTATACAAGCCTTGTCGCTCCAATCTTTCAACATACGACAGCCCCCGCCATTCCAGGAATTAACCTAGTAAACCTACGCTGCACGCCCTCAATAGCAAGAATATCCTTCCTCAAATTTGGAGACCAAAACTGCACACAGTATTCCAGGTGTGGTCTCATTAGGGCCCTGTACAACTGTAGATGGACCTCTTTGCTCCTATACTCAACTCATCTTGTTATGAAGCCCAACAATGAGTTCTGGGAGTCTGAGTGCATCAGTCACTGAAAGGAAGCATGCAGGTACAGCAGGCAGTGAAGAAAGCCCATGGAATGTTGGCCTCCGAATGTTTATTCCAACATTCCATGGGCTTTCTTCACTGCCTGCTGTACCTGCATGCTTCCTTTCAGTGACTGATGCACTCAGACTCCCAGAACTCATTGTCCGTCCCCTATTCCTAACTTGACATCATTCAGATAATAATCTGCCTTCCTATTCTTACCACCAAAGTGGATGACCTCACACTTATCCACATTAAACTGCATCTGCCATGCATCCGCCCACTCACACAACCTGTCCAAGTCACCCTGCAACCTCATAGCATCTTCCTCTCAGTTCACACTGCCACCCAGCTTTGTATCATCTGCAAATTTGCCAATCTATCTATCTTATCTATCTATCTATATACTATTAAAACTCAGATCTTGTATATATATATTTTTGGGGTTTGACCTGAATATTTGATATATAACCCGGAGCACGATGAAATGCTGGAATAATGTCACTATTATAGCAGATTATATGATGTAATTGACAAATGTTCCGGACATGAAGAAAACAAAGAAAAGTAAAAAATCTGATTCTCGAAGACTAAACGTTCTGGAGACACTCAGCACTCATCGTTTGTGCTAATTCAAGCCGACTATTTTACAGTTGAGAAGATACATCAAGAAAAGGAAACTACACATGTGAACCAGTTCAGTATCTTACCAGGAATACTAACCGCTGCGAGAACAGGATAGTAAATGGTCGCGAAATGATAAATTATTGGATATCCCATTTTCCGTGCAAGACAGCGTTCTGTTGTACATGAAGTTCTAGCTGCACACATGTACCTTATTAGTTCAACTACTTATACAGGAGAAGGAAATCCCTTGAAGCAATTAGCGTGACCATCTCCTCAGTCACATCAGCGACAGCCCACTGAACAAACAGTTAGTGCACACTATTTTTGATCATTATGTCACTACAACGAAATTCTCTCGTCCAGGGAGATCACGAATAATTAGTGTAATATTGATTGTGATAACTTCAAAGGAAAAGGTTGCATAATTTATGCGTAAGACAAAAAACTTGAACTGGTTGTATGATCCGATTTCTGTCAAGAATATTACTTTCAGCATGGATAATTCAATAAATACACCTTCAATTAATAAAATTTATTACATTATGCGTAGCACATGAATTTGGCAATTTGGCTAATTAGTTGATTTTTGGCGGGTGAAATAAGATGCATACCTTCCTGAACGGGTTATCTCTTACGCGGTCTCCTTTGTCTCTTGAATGGTTTCAGCGCAGGAAACAAAATTCACAGGTCATGGCAGTTAATAACATAAATATGTACTACACCTAGTGACCTCCAATTACAGATACCTTTATTCGTACTCTCTCCTCACGTCCCTCCATTTCCTTCACGAGATTGGCATCTTTTCCTATCGTAGTTCCCCAGTAAGTAACCACTTGGGTTAAAAAATGTTAAAAGAATGGGGGGGGGGGGCATTGAAACGTGCAAAATAGCGGAACGTTTGGATAGAGCGGATGTGGAGAGGATGTTTCCAGTAGTGAGAGAGTCTTGGACTAGAGGTCATAGCATTAGAATTAAAGGAAGTTCTATTTGGAAGGAGATGAGCAGGAACTTATTTAGTCAGAGCGTATTGAATATGTGGAATTCTTTGCCAATGATGGCTGTGGAGACAAAGTTAGTGGATATATTTAAGGCCGAGATAGATACGTTCTTGATCAGTACGGGTGTCAGGGGTTGTGGGGAGATGGCAGGAGAATGGGATTGAGATGGGGAGATAGACCAGCCATGATTGAATGCGGAGTAAACATGATGGGCCGAATGGCATAATTCTGCTCCTAACACATGACCTTATGATCTTATGAACACATTACAAAAAACTCCTTCGTCGTATCATTGTCAGAATTACGTACATCAGCTTAGTGCATCCGCTTAGTGCATCTCTGTTCTCAGAGGGGAGTCTCTCAACTCTTTCATGCCTTCTAGTACATTTGGGTTTAACGGTCGCCGAGGGAGGGAGCGCCCGAGGGAGGAGCGTCGCCGCCGCACAAGGAGGAGACAGAGGGAGCGCGGGGTGTGGGGAGGACAGAGGGAGCGCGGGGTGTGGGGGAGACAGAGGGAGCGCGGGGTGTGGGGGAGACAGAGGGAGCGCGGGGTGTGGGGGAGACGGGGTTGCGGGGCCCGGGCGGGAGGGTAGAAGGTGGATGGACAGGGAAGGCGGAGAGGGGAAGGGGGAGATGGAAGGTGGGCACGGGGAGGGTGGGGTGCATGGGATAGATGGGGAGAGGGGTACAGGGGAGGGTCGGCAGTGAGGGGAGGGGGGCAGTGGGGAAGGTAGATGGTGAGGGGGCATTGGAGACGAGTATGGGGATGGATAATTGGGGACGGGAAGTGCAGTGGGGAGAGGTGGACGGGAGTCGGTGAGGAAGGCATGGGGAGAGTAGATGGAGAAGGGGATGGTGGAGGGGCATGGGCAAATTAGATGGGGAAGGGGGCATGGGTAGAGTTGGGGAGGGGGGTATGGTGGTGCACGGGGAGTGTGATGGGGGAAGAGTACTGGGGAGGGACTTGGGGAAGTAGACGGGGAGAGGGCACGGGGAGGAGTGCATGAGGAAGGTAAATTTGTAAATTTGTCCGGTGTGGGACGAATAAAGGAATATATTAAATTGGAGTGTTTTTGGAACAGGGGAGGGCAAGACAGAGCGGGTATAAGAGTCTGGAGCGGTGGAGGGAGCACAGACAACTCAATAGGTCCACATTGAGTGTGAACGGGCTCTTTCTATGTCCAGCTCTGGGTCATTCACGGTATACTCCTTGCCCAGTAAAGCTCTAGGAGATG